>NW_028301576.1:7882500-7915000 GCF_042242905.1 Orbicella faveolata
GCATTAAATTCGCCGGTACCCATTTATGCACCTGGGTGGTGAGAGGCACCGTGAGAGTAAAGTGTCTTTCCCAAGAACACAACACAATATCCCCGGCCAGGGCTCGAACCCAGACCGCTCGATCCGGAAACGAGCGCACTAACCATGAGGCCATGGCACCTCCCACAAAAAGAAGTAAGTACATCGCCAATTTTACTTTCTTTCTTTGACTCATTTGTCTAAAAACACGACTAGACTAACATCTTCATCGCTTTAATGTTGCGCTCCTGAAGGTTCGTCTAGATCGGGATCATTGATTCAAGATCACTCGTGGTTCTTCAAAGGAACCGATGAATCCACTGTGATTAGGGATGTTGATTGTTTTATCTTTTATCGTAGGGTTCAAAATGTTTATTATACAATTGTTTTCAGCATGGGGATTCGGGTTCTTGTCAGTAACCATCATCAGCTGTGCATCTCTACTTGGAGCCTTTGTCGTGCCATTCATGAACCAATCATTTTACAAGATTCTCCTGTTGTTTATGGTGTCACTTGCTGTTGGTGTACTGAGTGGGAGTGGATTCTTCCATCTTATTCCACACGTGAGTGTTTCCTGGACATCTCGTGAGTGGTCTTTCTACAGGTTTAAGATACATTTTAGCCAGTCAACTAAAGGCTGTGTGTGTTGTTCTGATATTCTATGGACCCTCTGTGATATCGACGGTATCGCATGCGATCTGATTTATGGCCAAATTTAGGTACGGCAGATACTTAATCATGCCTTTTTGGAACATTTTGGCAGCATACCAGACTCGTTTGTTCTAGCTAGCCGCGGATATTTTGATTCAACTGCGTCTCGACAAGAAAGAACTTACAAACCATGGTTGACGTGGCTCGACCACATCCGCCTGATCTGTCTCCGAAGTATAATTTAAAAAGTGATACTGGTAGTATTGTATGCGCATTTTCGATGATTGAAGCACTGAAGTAGCAGCGCTTCAAGCGCCCAATCTGTGAAAGAAATTAGACTTTCCATTCTCTTGGTGCAAAATAAAAGGAAAACCTTCTCCTAATACGGCTTTTTGTCTTATTCGTTATAATTATATTTTACATACATTTTGCAGTGTCTGTGTTGGAAGAAATTCAGTTCTAGCCTACATGCCTACTTTGCAAAAGACTTTAACAAGACTACGCTTTTATCCTGCATTCTTTTATTGTGTAGCAGAACATCGCCACAGTGAATCTAATTAATGCTCTCTTGTTTGGCAGGCATATCAAATACGCGGTCTTGCTAATTTGTGGATAGGTTTGGTCATTGTCAGTGGAATCTACTTGTTTTTTCTCCTGGAATATGTCATGAAAATGATCGTCAGATTCAAAGACAAGTCTGTATCGGAAAACAAACAGACGGAGGTAATTCGACAAATTCTGTCCTCGTTTACTGTACGGGGATTTTTAAAGTATTTCGCTAACAGACTTATTTTTCAGTAAGAGCTTGTCAAAACAAGCAGTTGAACGCCCCGGAGGGCCTCCCATATAAAAGGGGTACTCGTTGGAATTTTTGAAAAGAACCCCTAAGAGGTACCAACAACCTGTTTTTTGGGCGTGTCTTGAAAAAGAGATAATTCTAAAACGACAGATTAACTGACACTTTATTTCATAATTTTTTTATAGTAGTAAAGACGACCGTTTCGAGTACCATCTACTCGGAAAGTTTATAAAAGCATTGTCATAAATCAGTTGATTGTCAAATATCTCTTGTCATAAATTCTTTTTCGGCTCAACACCCTAAGACGTACCGCCAAATTAGCTTCTGCTGCGTGTTTTTTTGTTTTTGTTTTTGTTTTTTTGCGGCTGAACAATATAAGAGGAGCCAAAAACGCTTTTTTAACTCCTAAAGGGTGCGACGAGCACGCCCGTCGTTTTTATTTGGAAGTCCTCTCCCCAGGGTTGAACGCTGTGTCTAGCCAATCTTAATTTTGATCTGTTTTATATTGCAATTCCAAGAGCAAACCGCTGGAACAAAACGATGTTTCAGTTGTGCAAAATTGTTTCCTCGGTGGAATTGGTGAAATTGTGAAAACAATACGTCATATTCGTATTCTCGGTATTGGACTGGAACTAGCTTGCAATGGAGGCTCATGCGGGGAATATCATTACAAAGAGATTGACGTCATTTACATTTGAAAAGACTCCCCGCATTAGCCTCGGTTGCAAGCTAGTTCCAGTCCTATACCGAGAATACAAATATGGTCTTTTTAATACAAATTTTTACACCGATTTAGCTGGCCATAGGAATAACGTCATAAAACGTATATAAGTCGAATTAATGGAACCACACCTGCGACGTGGAGGGAAAATGAATAGAAAATCCCTTACACTCGTGACTAACCTGAGTATCAGGCCTTCCTTCTTTAGTTCTCTTCGTCACACCTTAGTCTCCAAAAGCCTGATACTCAAGCTAACACGTGACTATACATTTTTTTAAAAATATAATGCTTCTGAGATAATGATATAGGTTACTATAGCTAGACGTGGGCACTTATCATCGGAAGTGTACCAGCACTGCTAAGCTTGTATAATTCATTTGCTTGTTAGCAGCTGTTATTGCTTTGGGGCAAGCTAGGGGAAATGTAAAGTTATTGTTGTTTGTTCTATTGTCCTCTCAAAGGGTATCGAGCCATTAATTTGAGGACTAAGAGCTGCTTCCTGACTCCTTATCTTGGACTTTGACGTTTATTAATAAACGGTGCTTGTGTAGCCAATAAGATTGTGAGTTTCAAATAGATAATGCTAATGTTGATAGATCACAGTAACGAACTTTGCGCGTTGCCGTACTCATGTGGCATATGCTAAAGAAGCAATTGTTCTCTTTCTAAGGCGATAAATGATGGCAAAAGTGAATTACTTGGCTCAGGAATCGCCGAAGTGCAGCTCCAACTTCACAATAGGAAGCCCGATCAACATTTATCTCTTCGTAGTATGAACGACATTCCGCGGAATGTCATCAATGGGTCAGTGGAAGAAAGAAGTTCAAATGAATGCGAGGTGAGGTACTTACAGCGTAAACAAATTCTTGTGCAACGTAATAAACAGTACACTGCTTTTTGAAGGAACCTTTCCTTATAAGGAAGTCGAAGCCGAGACTTAAGGAGCTACGTCACGGTTTGCGAATCTAGAGAAGTTTAGCCTAAATTTTTCGTCCTTTGTAATCGTGCTAATCTTCTCCATCCTAAACCATCCTTGGTCCTTTATGGTTTATTATTATCTCTCTAGTGTTTTTCTATCTTAGTAAACTACTATTTTCAGGCTTCCTTTCCTTTAAATAATAATAATTTTGTACGTAGCCGAAATAACTCAAAATGCCATGATTGAGTTCCTTTATACTAGATGCTCTGCAGGCAAAGAGTCACTACAGGACGTTTTTGCTCAAGAAAGAAAACAAGATCCAATCTTTATCAGTTCTTTGTATCGTATGTACAGGTTATTGTGAACACTGGCAGAAAGAGAAAAGTGGCCCCTGTTGCTTGGATGATAATCATTGGTGACGGCCTTCATAACTTTATTGACGGCTTAGCCATTGGAGCGTCATATTCCAGTTCAACTTACTTTGGCATCAGTACCTCACTGGCGATACTTTGCGAAGAGCTACCACATGAACTTGGTAAAAATCATTACTTGATGCAGTTTTCTCACTTTTATATACAAAGCAATCTGTTGATGTTTGTTTTGGCATAGGGGTGTCAATCCTTTCCTTTCGTACCTCTCTGGTGCCCGCGTGTTAGATACATAAGTAGCATACACAGCGTGCGCGCTGGTCCTACCTAATTCCTTATTGAGCCATTTGGTAGAAATCTCTATATACGCACAGCCATGCGTGTATAAAATGACGTATATGCAGGTTCATTTTAGCTGCAATATTTCCGTGGAGTTTAGCTGCGAGAACCTTTTGCTAAAGTTTCGGCCATGTGCACATCATTCTCAACAATCCAAACCCTACTTCGAGCCTTTGACTTTTGCCAAGCTAAGATATTTACTAAAACTTGAGTATTTTGACTTCGTTTGTCTACATTTTCATGGAGTGTTTTTGACTTTGTTCGCCTACATTTTTCATTATAATGAATTCGAAGAAGATAAGTTTTCACTGGCAATTTTACAAACTAGATGAACCGTTTTCGTTCAACGGTTGCTCAACTGATTGTAGCGTGCTTTTAGCCAGGCAATAGAATCCTTTGTTTTCCTTCACCGAGCATTGTGAGACTTTTGTAATCAATCACAAATAAAACATGTTTTAGTCCCAAGTTGTTGTCGATACGTTACAAAAAAGAATTGATTCATGCTTAACGTGCGTATATCAGTCGAGTTATGTACTTGGGATGTTTGGAGAGCACTCAAGAAGCTAGAGTTTCCGTCTCTCGGTTGTCGCCTCGAGCAACGTACTCTTACGCTTCTCTCGTGCTCTCCAACTTCACGCTTGTATCCATAACTCGATGTACGCACGCTAAACATGAACCAATTCTCTCATAACATATTGACAACAACTTGGGCGGTAAAACATTATTTGTCTCTTTGAATTAATATGTTTGTTGAATCTGAAATGTTTCCCAGGTGATTTTGCCATTCTTCTAAATGCTGGCATGTCGTACAAAATGGCAATGGCATTCAACTTTCTCTCGGCTTGTGCTTGTTATCTGGGACTGATCATTGGCTTGATACTTGGCACCAAAACATCGGCAGTCAGGTGGATTTATCCACTCGCTGGAGGAATGTTTGTGTACATTTCATTAGTTGACATGGTGAGTATATATTTCTTTGAACACAGCGCTGTCATTTATTAGCAGAAATCTACTAATATACTAATGCAAATGCTGCAATCTGATTGGCTGAGCCATCGCACACTATCAGCCTTTGGTAAACAAAATAGCAACGTTTTCCTGTTTCTCTGAATCTGTAAGAAATATTTAGAAGCAAATGGATAATTAAATTCTCGAGAAGCTAAAAGAAAGACATTCACGGTTTCTTGAATTAAAAACTCAAAATTGTTGAAGAAACTGATGTGAGTGCGTACACAAAACAGTGAATTTAAAATGAAAATTCAGTCCACGCAATCTCCAAAGCGTAAAGTTTAATACCAACGGCCTCATAAACAAGCCCGAGTTGATTTTCAGCCCCGGTTGAATCACCGCAGAGAATGCTAAAAACAACCACTTAACACAAACCCTGGTTGTCAGTCTGCAATAACATGTAGTTTGTTTCGAGCCTGACCCGGGTCGTGTTAAGAGGCCCTAAAATAAGAAATAATTGGGAACCGTTATTTGAGGCATATCTAAGGGCCTGTTTACAAGGAGAGAGGGTTACTATAGCAAGCGGGTTACCCTTACACATTTCCTCTTTTGTTTTTTTCTTCGTCGTGTTAACAAGGCAGCCAGGGTTACCCGGGTAAGCAGATTACCCTATCTGCGTACTAGGGTTACCCTAGCAGGCGGGTTAACTTTTCCGTTGTAAACACTCCAGGTAGGGTTAACCCGTCTACCCGGCCGAGTTAACTTTCTACTTGTTTCCAGACCCTTTGAGTGTAACTGCGCATTAAGTTGTTTCGGGTTGTAGGGTTACCTTACCTGTGAAATTTTGCTTGTAAACCCGGGCTATCCTTTGCATGCCCTCCAGCTAGGGTTAACCCGCTTGTAAGGGTAACCCTCCCTTCTTGTAAACAGGCTATGAGTTAGAATTAAACTAAAAATGCTATACTAGATTATTGGGTCTCGATATTTATGAGGTGATACTTTATTCGGTCTTCGACCACATCAACTATCACCTCAAAGATCGAAATCTTGAGCTCATTAATTAGCTTATGTGGACCCGGGCCAAATATGGCGGAGTAAGGAAGAGGTCCTATCTGTGTATCTTGTGAACCGTATACATATTACAAAAAATACAAAATATTGATTATGTTTTTACCGTTGTGCTTTAATTAACAGCTGGAAGAAGCTTCCGAGATGTCCGCAAGAATTGGACAAGCTTCCATTTGGAAGAACCTCAAGACATTTGCCCTTCAAAATTTTGGAATGCTCTTCGGCTTTGTCGTCATGTTTATCCTTGGTGTTTACAAAAAGCAAATTTCTGTAAATTAAATTCCTCTCGTTTTAACCAGTAGCTATAGATGGTTTTACTCGTGGCGTCATCAGAATTTCAAATCCTGGCTTTAAGTTCTACCAATATATCTTTCTTTCAAGGTTAACTGTTTGTCTTACTTTACAAGCTGTCAAATCGATAGCCATAGAATTTCAAAGTTATTGACAACTTGTTCTATATTTTTCCTAGTTACATGGTTTAGATAAAAGTTGTCAGGACTGCTACAACTTAAAATTCTGAAGGGAAGAACTAGAATATGTAGAAACTATCAAATGTTAAGAAATTTAGATCATTGAATGTACTGACGTCACGATGAAAAACCATCCAAAATCCGAGGCTAACATAAACTAACCAAGTGTTGTATCGTATTCCAGTGAAACCCGCTTTACGGACACCCTTTACCTCGAGATAGCGTGACATTTTTGAAAATGTGTTTTTTTTTCTGGTTATTGATCCTTGTAAATCTTCGGTTATGAACAGGAGCTCATCTGGTACAAGACATTTGATTATCTGAATGGGCCTTAGGCTTCTTTACTCTAAACGTAACTTGCAGTCAGGACACGTTACAACTCGTTCCTGGTGCCTTTTGTTGGTGCTGGCGGTTTTGACCAAAAGCAAAATGAATGATTATAACAAAGTCTACTAACTTTATGCGGAAAACAGCACAGAGCAAAAACAGGAAGTGTTGAGCTAAATTTGTGATCACAACACAGTAAGATATAGGTGAAAGCTAAAACGTAAATTGAAAAAAAACGAATACGCACGCGCAGATGTTTCGATAGCTGGGTAGGAGAGAGTTTCATCTGATTTATAAAATATTTTTTATACGTGTTAAAGGCAAGCTATAAATTATGTTGATATCCTCAGATGTCAGTAACGTATTTACTAAACTGTAAGAAAGGGGGGGGGGGGGGGGCTGAGAGAAGTTGACGTTAAGCGGGGAATAAGTGAATATGTCGCCAGCCACAAGCAGAAAACCAAAAAACAGGATCACCACTCAACTTATCAAACGATCACGCCTAGCAGCCGAGTATAAAATGTTGCAAACAATAAAAACAGGCCATTTTCTGAGCTCTCCAGCCTCGTGCAAACGAATGCAGTTCTACGTTCTCTTCATTTTGAGGAATGAAAGTGTCAACAAAGGGTTATAGTGCCGCTTAGAATCGAGGAAAACTCGCCTAAGACGCTTGAATTTGCCAACATTTCCTGCGGTGCATACCCTCAGACCTTCCAAGTATAGTGACAGCTTTCGATTCTCACTTTCGTAGAAATATCAAAGTGCTGCATTTTATACTTACATGTAAATAATGTGGATTATCCTGAAGTAAGATCTTTCGACGAACACTGTAAAATATGGCAGTTTAGAGCTTCTAAAAGACTGAAGAACCCGAGGTAGGATACAGAACAAGAGAAAACATAGCAAGATGAGAAGTTCATAGAAAGAGAAACTCTAGTGTTCTTATCAGACATGATGAAATGTAAAATAGCGAGGAACATTTCAATTGTTTACTCCACGTGAATTCAAATTAAGCCCGCTACAGGTACAATTGTGGACAAAGGTCCTTGGGACACTTCTGTAATTTAACGAATTATCTGTGTTTTACTACTAAAGTTTGAAAAACGCGCTGCTTTCCTTTTAGAAACGCGTTATTGTTTCCCCTGCCCACCCAATACAATGTTGAAAATCAGAAGAAACTGCAGGCAGTAGTTTTCAACATTGTATGGGGGGTGGGGGACGAGGTTAGGCAGGTGAAGTAGTATTCGCGTCTGGCGTGTGCGCAAAAGCATCAAAAGTGCAAATTTGTCCCAAGACTTTTAATTTGTCCATGATTGTAGATCGATACAAGTAGAGCTGCTCTACCTGGAGAAAGTGCATAAGGTGTAAGAGAAATACAGAACATAAAAATATCTTGCTTGTCGAGTCAGCCGGTAAAGTTTGCAACTTAAATTATTGCTTATCAGTTTTAAACGTTCTTAAAACTGAAGAGGCGCGTGGAGTAACGGAGGGCAGCCGGTTTGTTCGCAGTCTCTCTCCGGCTCTCACAGTCTCAACATTTTCCGCGCACTTCCAGTCCACTAACAGTTTCCCCATTTACGATCAAAATTAAGCTACGTTATTTGAGAAAAAATACTTTCTTTTCAAAACCCCGTTTCAGTTTGTCGCTTGCAAATAAGAAATAAATCAAGGAGAAGTTTTAAAATAACCCTGTCCCCTACTACGGGCTTGCGCTCTACAGAGAACCCTGTAAAATTTCATGCTAAACTGGCTTGTTTTAATTTCGCAAAAAGGGAAGGCCATCGCTTCCTCGCTCCTTCTTCGCGATTTGAGAAAACCCATTAAGGTTACCGTATACCTTCAGGGGTGTCTCACGTCCAAGCGATGTAGCGCGTCCGGTTTAAGCTGTAGATACCTAAACCCCTATATCAAATTAAAGCTTATAGAGCTGGCTATCAAACCATACCAAAAATTTCGAAATAAAATGAAGTGCCGATTTTTTCACGGCCACTAAATGCGAGCGTCCTAATCACCTTTTGAAAGCTACAAATCAAAGCGAATTTTGTTTTTCGCCAATTTATTTTTTTCCTCGGTTTCAGGACAAAAAGCGCTAAAAAAGCGTGTCTGCGTTTTGCCACATTCAATTGCAGTAAAAAGTTACAGAACATTTTCAAAATAGGATTTAAAAAATGTGAAGTGATCGTACAAAAATTGCTCTCGGAGAAAAAATATTTCGAAATAAACAATTCGCAGACACGTTTTTGTTTTTTATATGTTAATCTAGCTACTGTCCAAATTTGAGGGCAATCAAACAAATCCCCTTTGAGTTGTAACTCTTTAAAGTGTCTACTTCAAGCGAAAAAATTTATTCGAGAAAACAGCGCTAAGAAAAATCTCTTGCTTCGCAAACAAACTCCGCCCACAAACGCCTTAAACTGGGTTCTCAGATCTCTGAGCCAATCAGCGCTTGGAAAATTTACTAAATTAACTCGCGGTGAAATTTACGCGTGAATCTCGAAAAAACCCTTGTGTTTCGCAATGCGCTCAAGGCGGAGAGATACTTTTTCTGTGTATGTAGCTCGGTTTTTCTTGAAGCTGGTCTGGCAAAATGGGGAAGACGAAAAAGGATACGAACGCTAGAGTGGCTGGGCGACGAGAACAAACTGAACAAAAGAAAGCGCGGCGGAGCAAACTTGTGCATGGATTATATTCCAATGGATCTCAATAAGTTGGGCGATTCATCGGTATCGGACTCAACAAAAGAGTCAATGTACACGTCGTTGTTATAGCTGTCGAGTTCCCAAACTTTTACAGAATCTTTCTCTACTCTTGACTCGATCTTTTTGCCCGCTTGATACGATAGCTATAGCTTCATCCGCGAGGCCAACTTTCGCTTCTTCACTCATTGATGTGTTTTAATTCGTTCTTCGCTTTTTCGAACTGGTAAACAGAGTTTTCCGTGGTCCATGTTTACTTATAACTTAATAGAATTACATCTAATACGAAAAATGCTTGGATCTGAGTAGCCAGCCAATTCGTGGTATCCATATACTCCCGCGAAAGTGGTCTCGGTTGATTGCGCACACGTTATAGGGCTGTCAATCAAGAGGGAACTTTTACTTCCGGCCGTAACGTAAAACCTCCATTTCTCCGCCAATACTGAGTTTTTTTCAATTTTGTTTTCAGAAATTAGAGATTACTCTTCGACCATTACTTTGAACCAAAAATCCAAATTTGAAGAAAATTGCCGATCTGAAGGTATACTGTAACCTTAAATGAGAAAGCCTACTGGAAAACAAAATGCTAAAGAAAAAACCAACTGCCAGTTCTGAATAACTTTTCAGATAGATAGGGGAAAGTACGTAAAGCGCAGTCTCTGGTATGAAACTGAATTCCTGCAAAATTTAACGTCCACCATCTTATGATTGTTGCCGATAGAATGTTACAGAATACTTTGACTTTCAGCGGTCCCTTTGAGTTGCACTCTCCCGAAAATCCAGGTTAATGTGTTAGGGATCTGCCATACTGGTACAAAACCATGCAATTGGTTTTCCGCTTTTCATAGAACTGTCAACTCAGTCTGTATGAAAAACTAAAACGTAATTGCAAGCTTGCCACCACAGGTAAACCCCTCAAAGAAAGTCCCTTTTGCCTCGAAAACATTACAAACCCTGATTTAGGCTCTGGTTAATCTTCCAACTTCTTGCGAGTCGAATTAAAGTGTAGCTTGATGCCGTTGTCTCAAATACACTGCAATATAGTTTGACAGAGGAACGTGCCTTAGCTCCACGTTGAATTAAACAATTGAGATAAACGTAAAACTACTCGTAAAAAATAAGTTATCCCCCGTATTTAGTTTAACCTAGTAGTAACTAGTTCAAACTCTGGTTCTTGCCTTACAACTGGCCAAAAGATTTCACACACCTGTTTTCAGTCTCACGAGATTCAGTGTATTTGGATTAATCAAACCTACTCACAGGGAGCCCTCACATCCGTTTAGAACATGAATAAAAGATGAACCTACCTTTATCGCGCGTGTTTTGTGTTTTGTGGCGGCCATTTTGAATTTTTAATACGCGCGCGGTGTGCTAGTGCTAGGTCTCGAACCGAAATTACGGAAGATCGCTCGGAGCCTGCTCGGAGCTCTAAGAAAATGACAACTTGTCACTTTATTATCCTTGGTGAGCGATCGGCTACCTCCGAGAATTTGCGAATTTTCCCGCCCGTCCCAGACTTCCGTAATTTCGGCTCCAGACCTCGCACTAGCACACCGCGCACGTATTAAAAATTCAAAATGGCCGCCACAAAACACAAAACACGCGCGATAAAGGTGGGTTCATCTTTTATTCATGTTCTAAACGGATGTGAGGGCTCCCTGTGCCTACTCGGATTTCACGCAGGTTTTCCTTCATGCAGCAGTTAAAAGCTGCTTTCCAAGTGTTAGTTACGATCGCTACAGAAAAATTGAGCTAACCTCACTAACTGGATTTCCACAGATCTCTACGATCGTCGAAATGGAGCTAAAGCCTGTCTCACTGCAGAGTGGTTTTCATATAATTGCAACGACCGCTGAACCATTTTGGCAGTGATCGTAAAGTTCAAACGGAAACCAGTCTTCAAGTGCTGTTTTCTAAAATTGGGTTAAGAGAAATAAAAGGAAAAACAAAGAACAGCTAGAAGAATTGAAAATTTTAACTACTTTCATGTTCGAATATATAATGCACGTTTTTACACTTTTTGCAAAATTACTGCTCATCTTGGAACAATGTGGCATGCATTGCAAACTAAGCTCAACTAAACAGTTCATTATCATTTTTTTTTCTATTTAGACGATACATTTTCTAGCGCATTAACTGTATGTATCTTTATCTTATTTATCCAGGGTATCAAATGATTTGTTAATTCAATTCAATATAAAATTCTCCGCTACGATAATGTGACAAAAATTAAAGAACAAAAATCGTGACTTGCTCTTTGATAGCAAGTCAGTTACACACTACAGAAAAATTTCACTTGTAACACTGAATATCCGATTTAGATATCAATTGAAAATTGTAGAGAATTACATTCTGAAATAAGCTTACGGTGTTTACACGAGCAGCTCGAGAAACAATGGTATCGCCTGTTATTGTCAGATATTATTCTATGATCTCAAGTACTGTCAGTTTGTACGTGGTACAAGAACGAGCAGTTTAAGTCACGTGACACTGAAGACAATCACTCCTTCTGCCAGAATACTCATTTCTTCACTGAGTGGACGAAGCTGGCATTAGAAATAAGTAAGATCAACCTCAGGCAGTGCTTGCAGCATAGTAGATTTTATCCTGTCCCGGGAACCCAATCTATTGCCATATAGGTCCAGTTCCGTCAGATTAGGAATGGATCTTAAGCTCTCCAGCAGACCATGCAAGTCACATTCATCCATATTTAAGTCCGCAAGAACTAAGCCGTGCAAGTTTGGAAACAAGTGAACGCGCTTGGTGAGGGATGTAAGGCTACCCCTTGCGTTGAAATTCTGAACAGTAAGCCATTCTAAAACCGGGCATGTTTTGTTGATCCCTCCAAACAGCGCCTCCATTTCTTCCACTACTTGCAAAACGCTTCCATCCACCCCAGTTAACTCGAGCTTGACTAAGGACGACATTTCAGGAAGTGACCGACCGAGCGCCGCGGCTGCTGCTGGAGTCAGGCTTATACCACGCAGTGACAGGTTCTGAAGAGTCTTGTGTGTAATGCTAGAAACAAGTTTGTTTACTGCTGCAGCACAGCAGTAATGTAACTGAAGGCGAAGACTGGTGACGTTAAATCGCGGTAAAACACCAGCCAGTTTCTCAGCTTCAACTGATGTCAATGACCTTACTGTGTTAATGAGTGAGAAGCCACGACTAATAAACAATGAGCAAGTACTGCTATTTGGTATTTGATCCAGCAAGTTCACAAATACCGACCCCGCATCCTACAAATTGAATGTTTTTCAAATGTTTGCAGTTTCTGACAACCGCACCAAGATCTTTGAACGCCTGTGTGTTCACAATTTCATCACAGTGAAGAGATCTTAAGAATTTCAAATATGACTGTTTTGAACACAGATTTGTGGAGCGAGATGGAGTAGAAATGGCAATAGTTTGAGTAAATAGTCTCACATGGTCGTCACACGACAGCACTAAATATCTGATATGTAAAACTGAGCTTTTCCATTATGGAAACGAATTGAAGGATGCAATCAAAACCACAGGCTTCGCATCCTACAGTCTCGAACTGCCTTAAAAAATCTCCAAGCAAGAGAGCCGCAGAGTTCTCGGTTGTTCTCAGTGGGACATAGAAGCGATCTAAAAACTTCAGAACTTCGCATAACCATGACATGGGTTTCCTCGTACCAAAATGAAAAAAATGACAACGAAAAAGTAAAGCTTTACAGGAAGCAACTTCATTCAAAAGTGTCATCTCCAGTATATGTAGAAGAAATGGTCTCTCAGGGGTAATCAGGATGATCCCTGCTGTGCAATCCAACCAATGTCTCACCAGTGCAGGTTTTTTTGACTGAACGTCTTTAAAAGAATGGTCAACCAAGTTACTGAACCTCCAATGCCTGCCAGTGACGTCACTCATTGGCGCGTCTGTCTCCTTTTCTTCATCTGGTATTCTCTTTGATAAATCCAATGTTGGGTCAGAGATCCTGACTGATGTTAAGTGCTGCAAAACCTTCACTGTTCCATCGTCTGACAAACCGCAAACGAACTGGAAAACATTCTCCCAGGCCTTACAATCGTCCAAGATGCTGGCGTGCTGTTCAATTCCCCCGAGATTTCCTTCAGGGACACATCTGTAGGTGACGAACCAGGCCGCCAAGAACTCTTGGATGCTCTTGTGGATAAAGGATACCATTCCTGCTGGTCGACGATTTTCTGCGTACTCAGCAATTTGAAGTAAGCCAATGATAAGACTTTCATCACAAAGAACGGCAGTGGTTAGTTGATCATACTCAAACACATGATCGTCCTTCAAAAGACATTCCAACGCCACCTTTCCGATTTCAGCAAGAACATCTTCGAAATCGTATGCTTTGCCAAACTGAGTAGGAGAATCTTTCCCTTGACTGTAATCCAAAACGTACTGGACGATCGCAAAATACAATTTTGTTTTGCTTTCAGGAAAGCTCTTTGACTTGCCCTTTTTCCATAGGGTACAGAAGAAGAGAAGAAGAAGCGGAACTTTCGCTCAGTCTTTCAGTTTTTGCCAATTAAGATGACGACTCAGCTCTTCTGCTTCTGCTTTGCCACCAAGCATTCTGCTCATAAAGGCTTTTCTGTCCTCTTCACTAAACCCGGTGATCTCAGCATGCATGTCTTTAAACGCTCGTAGCTCGTCAGCTTTGGAAATTCGAGTCGTTATCAGGACACAACAGTTTCTCAGTTTCTTCCCTCTGAATATCTCATAGATTTCAGAGTTACTTCCGCAGCGATACTCGTCGTAGCCATCAAACACCAGCAGAACTTTCTCTTGGTTTTTGTTGATGTAACGTGAGGGCTGTCTGTTCCCCAGAAAAAATGAAGGACTGACTTATGACGTCTTGGAGGCTCTGGCATTGGGACACTTCCTTGAGATTAACAACAACCAAGAGCTCGAACTTCTTCAGGGCATTTTTCTGGTTTTCGCTCATGTCTTCATTAATGTACTCCTCATCACTTGACGTATCTTCATACTCGTTACAAGACGTATCTTCATACTCGTCACTAGACGTATCTTCATACTCGTCAAATGACGTGTCCTCATACTCGTCAATAGATGTGTCTTCGCCATGATCTTCACTTGACGAGGCTTCGTCACCTTGTTTTGTTTCTCTCCTGTCTCCGTCATCATCGATGCTCTTCATTGCATCTTTCACTTGACGAGGCTTCGTCACCTTGTTTTGTTTCTCTCCTGTCTCCGTCATCATCGATGCTCTTCATTGCATCTTTCTGTTCGTGTTCCGTTGTCGCGTCATCAAGTTCAGCCCAGTCCACAGCCAGTTTCTTGACGAAAGTGCTCTTCCCAATACCCGTCTGTCCTTGTACGAGTATCTTCTTTGGTACAACACCGTTCTTCTTAGTAAACACATCCGTGAAGGTGTTTCAGTTTAGAACGTGATGACCTAGCTGGCGTTTGTTCCTCTTTCACCCAGGACAGTCGAGTGTAGATCTGGTGAATGTCTACAGGAGATGTTTTAGACCACACAGAGGTAGGCACTGTGGCGGTTCTCTTGTAATGCTCTGCAAGTTTACTTCGACAGGATTTCACATCAAAAATGTCCTCCGCAGATGCTTCTGAATCAGGAACTGCAATGATAACGAATTAGGGCTCCAGTAAAAATAGTAACATAACTTGCAAGCCGCGTTATCATACTCAATATACGTACGCAAGTTAAAAAAATCCACAATAACTTCACAAGACATTTTTTTCTGCGCATCATCGAGCTTAGGCTGGTTTTCATATGATCGCTGTGATCGCTGCAGAAAAAGTTACGATAGTTGTCCTAACGATCGCAATGACCGCTGAACTCCTTGTCTTGCGGCGATCGTAGTAATGATAAGGGAACCAGCCTTTACGATGCACGCAGGAATTGCTCATTTGTTATGCTCTCCTGACTTCTAGCGTGTATCATAGCTCGATGAAGCAACCTAAGGCCCCGTCTACACTACGGCAGAGGACTTTGAAAACGCAGCTTTGTTTTACGGTTTGGCCTTCCGTCCGCACTAATCCGTCACGAAAACGGAGCTTTTCCGAAACTCTCTTCAAACTGGAGGAATTTGAAAACGCCGGCTTTTCGTTTTCGTGTGGACAGCGAAAACATTTTGAAAATGGAACATTTTTTTACTGTTTTGCTCCAAAGTAGCGGGAAATGACTTAGAGCCATAGCTGTATTTTGTACATAACCTGGGTGGGGATACTCTAAAGTAAAAATTTTGGTGATTTGAATTAAACTCCTAAATGAGGCCAATCTGGCTGTGGCTTAAACTTTATTTGACTGCAAAGAATGGGCTACAATGACAACATTTCTCTTTGTATAATTATTTTTTTTGTGTGCAACCCCAAAAAGTACTGATGACTAAAATTAGTGGCACCCTAAGTGAGATTTGCACCCTTGTTAAGTGAGAAAAACATCATTACCCTTTTCACAAGGGAGTACCCCTTCCAACAGGGTGTGGAAAAGCAGTGAGTAAGTAAGTTAAGAGTGGCGAACGTTTTTGATAATTTATTTTTCAAGGACTTCCGATCAGCCAAAGACTTGTGGCTACTTACTGAAAATTTCAAACTATTCTGAAGGACTTCTAAATATTTCGTAAAAGATTAATGTACCTTTAGGAGCTTGTGAGAATTGCACTGTGAAGGAGGGTTGATTGTAAAATTGTACAGTATAGATTATAATCAGCTGCAAGTGACTCACCCAGATTTGAGTGTAATTAAGGAAATTGCACAGATAAATATGAGATGTACATTTTTACTTGGTTTTATGAAAATATGTCTGCCAGTAAAACTGGTTCTTTACAAATGAAAACTCAAGACATTATGTATTAAATTAGTTCACAAGGAATAACTAGTAGAATTACTATGAAGGACTGTCAAACTATGAAATCAGCCAAACTCAAGCTAACTGAAGGTATCAAATGTTCCCCTCTAATCTTTGATTATCTAGCAGTTTTGCAGTGAATTGATTGCATTTATGGTGGTTTTACAGCAACTGGTTTGTTTTGGTAATTATGACTATGGTAAAATCAAACTGGCACTTACCAGTCTATGTACTTTATACAAAGCCTTAAAGAGCCAGTTCATTTAAGAAAGGATTCTGAGGAAGGCAATCACAGAGTCTAATAATAGTTCAACTATTGTACAAAATGTTGTTGTTCTTAGTTGAAATAGTCATGATAGAAGTTCATGGTGCTTGTATGAATATAACCAAAGAATAGATGGAAGGTGCTGAATTCATTATTTGATGTTAAGTTCTCAAGACCACATTGTTGTTTTCAGTGAAGTTGACAGCAGTAGTTCCAACAAATATAATACATGTACTTCTTTCTTTGTAATTTGTGTTATTAACTGCATGAACTCCAGTGATGCTGTCCCTGCATTTTTCACCCTGTTCATTTTTTTGTAACTTCAGATACTGTAACTGGTACTAAATCCAGAATGAATATATAATTGGCTGCAGTGCTGTATGTCTCTGTTAATTACCATGTACAAGTAACTACATGACTGTATATCATTCCAGTTCTTATAGCGTATTTTAGTAGTCTCCATAGTCCAGTGGCCAATGTATGTGAGATAAGCTCTGAATGATCTGCTATTTTATAAGAAGATATAACAAGTGTTAGCAATAATTGTTTTAGTAAAGCTGTTGGTCCACCCTGACACCACACCTGTTCTGGATTCTTCACTTTTTGTCTTCTAGATGACTTTTTTGCAATTTCCTGTATGTGATCTGGCTTCTCTACTTTCCGTTTCCTTTTAGACTTTTTGTCAATTTCTCTTTCGTGTTCTGGGTTGGTCATTTTCCTTCTTGTGACAGTTTGTTTCCTTTTCTCCCTAATTGTTTCAATATTTTGTACCTTTGCATGGAATTTTGACTCTCTCTTTTTCTAAAATCTGCACTGGCTCTTCTCTTTTTCATGTATTCTTTCATGCAACCTTGATCAGCTCTGTATTTTTCCTGTTTATCAATTTTTTCTTTCAACTATAGTTTGATCACATGTTTTGTTGTTTGATACCTGACAATTTCTCGTTTCTACCGTAGAAACATAATGAGTTTTACTCATGTGTCCAATGTAAATGTTTGTGTATTCTCCTGTCACATTCACTGCTTGAACAACAGTAACAGGAGCAAACGTTTGAAATGATTCAGCGATATGAATTGACAGATTTAGGCAATTGGCCAGTGCTTGAATTATAATTGCATCAGCCCGTGTTCCCTGACATGACATATTGTTCAAATAGTCTTGCCAAGAATGATCAGTGTTACTCTCTATGAACTGTTCAAGGTTCTGCAGTAAAGTACTTGACTTTACGAGCACTTCCCGAGGACAGCCGAAGTACGGTCGATCTATCAATTCCATTTTCTTTGAAAAAAATGAACCATGACCGAGAATAACCATAAAAAACCTTTAATTGTTTAAGATAAAAACTGTAAGTGCTTACCTGGCAATGGCACGAAGGCTTTTTCTCACAGCAATGAACGACTCCAGTCCAGAAACGTTCGGCAAGCCATTCGTGGGCTCAAACTTTACGAACCACTTCCCAACGTCGATACAGCTCCAGGAATAACGAACACAGCCATCTTAAAGGAGTCACTTAACCAGTGGGCCATGGGCGACACTTTATAATCGGTCTCGGCGAGCGTGAAGCTCAACTTCGCGAACACTCGAGTCTTTTGAGCCCGTGGTGGAATTAACCAAAAGATCAGCGTTTTGATACTACTTAATAAAACGGTTATTTTCGCCTCGTCATAATCATTTGTAAACGTGGTTGTGTGGTACTACAAGGGACCTTCTAGTCCGCCCTGCCATCAAGAGGTGGAAAGTTCAAATCCGTCGCCCGCCTGAAACTTTTTTGTTTTTCTTAATTTCTTTTCTTTTTTATCTTTTTTCTTTCTCGGACACGCAAATCATTTTCCTGTGTATATATATATTGAAAAAATAGAAGCACTGACACCATAAATGAAATATACGCTGCAAACTGCCAAAAGTATATTCGGAGATTGGCCAAACTTAATTCACGGATGAAAAACGTATGGTTTTAAACTCTTTTAAGATTCTCATTGCCTTCTTTTTCACCCACCACTATTCTTAGCAACAAAGATGGCCATTTCTTTTGTTTATTACTCGCCAAAAACTATCAAATGCACGTAAAAGCCTGAAATCGAAAAAAAGTTTACAGGAATCGACCAATCGAGCGAGCGAACGAGTGCCATTCTTCACATCATATCTACAACTCGCTCTTGCGCATGCGCGCAATTCACGAGTTAAAAATGTTGAAAATTACAGAGTCTACGATTACACATACTGTCTTTAATGTGTTTTAGACTAGAGGGCCCTTTTGACTCAAAGACTGATTTTACAGTGTAAATTCTTGGCAGCTTTTCTGTCTTTTTCAACTTAATGTAAAGGAGTAGTAATGATAGCCCCATAATGCATTGCAAACATAAATAAACCTCATTCGTCTTAAGTTACGCGCGTCTTTACAAGCAATTTAAAGAATTTTGTCTATGTATTTTTTTTACTTCCACGGAAACCACTCTTTTTGGGTTCAAATCGCGGGGAAAAAAAAACTTTCCCTAAAGTCTACTGCAGGATTTTTTCCCTTTCATTTTCCAAGTCACTTACCAATTGGCCATGGTCTACGTAGAGGTAGAGATTAACCCCACTGATTCTACTTTCTACAAACTGTAGGTAAGCAGTGTTCCCGTTATGCTCTGCACTGTGTGCGACATACAACGTGGTTGAAACTGACATTAAATCAAGGGAATGTTTAACGAACTGGAGACCAGTGTCACTACTTAATGTTGACTACAAAATTGCGACCAAAGCTATTGCTCTCCGCTTGGAAAAGATCTCGCCAAGCATAACACATCCTTGTCAGTCCGGCTACTTAAAGGGTAGATTCCTTGGAGAAAGTATCAGACTAATAGCAGACACAATGGATTTCATTAAAATAAAATATATACCAGGTATAGCTGTTTTCTTAGATTTCGGAAAAGCTTTTGATTCAATCAGATGGGACTTCATCCAAGAATGCCTTAAATCTTTCAACTTTGGACCAAATCTCCGGCAATGGAGCAGCGTGTTATATAAAGACATCTCCAGTTGCGTCATTAACAATGGCGTTCCCTCTAAACACTTCTACTTAGAACGCGGTATCCGTCAGGGTTGTCCCTTTTCAGGTATACTCTTTATTATTGCTATGGAGCTTCTTGCCCAAAGTATAAGACGGTCAAAAGACATCAAGGGCATATATTTCCAGGGAAATGAAGAGGCCAAGCTAACGAAATATGCTGACGACACAACTGCCCTTCTTGCTGATGTCCAGTCAATTTCTAATTTACTTGACTTACTTTTACTGTTTGAAAGGTGCTCTGGCCTAAAAATAAATCAGGCAAAATCAGAATTAAATGCTATAGCTTGGCTCCATACGCCACAGGAAAGACGCTATTTGCAACCTAGAGCACACCTGCCGACTGGGCGACTGCTAGGCAACAGCCCTGCAATATTACCAAATTATTTAAGATAATAATTTATTTAATTATCTAAATCCTCCTTAGCAGCATTTCATGCACTAAACAGTCGAACTTACTCAGGCACTTCCTGAGAACAGAAAACAGCCAAAGAAAATATCGAACAACATGACTACGACAACTTTTCTGTGTTTCCATCGACTTTTCAGTTTAACTAATCAGGCGCGTATTTTCTTCGCGCTATTTTGCAAAGAGGAATACAAAACGGTCAGCATTAGATTCCATACACCGAAACCACCCACCCCTCAACCTCAGCTGTTTTTTGTTTTGTTTTTTGGTTCTCAACTTTTACACGAAGATTTTAGATTTTTAGATTTTTTCATGCTTTATCTAACTTAGATATTTCATCTACTAAGTATAAGTGAAGAAAAACGATCTACAAATAAATATAATGATTGTCCCGTGTTGGAATCGAACCCGGGGCGTGACAACTCATCTTGCCACTACACTGCCAAGGCATCACAAGATATGTAAGCACACGTGCTATTTACGAAAATAGAGGTAGCATTTACGACATCAGAGGTACCATTTACAAAAATAGAGGTCATATTTTCGAAGAAAAAGCCATCATTTACGAAATTAGAGAAACCATATACAAAGACAGAGGCATCATTTACGAAAACGAAGGGGATCATAAACAAAGATGGAGGCACCATATACAACAATATAGGTACCAATGACAAAAACAAAGCCACCATCTACAAAAATGGAGACACCATTTACGAAAACGGAAGCACCATAAACAAAGATGGAGCTCGTAAAGAAGATATTAGAGCTTTTCAATTTTGGTGAGAATGTCAAGAAGTGGGTTAAAATCTTTTATGCTAATATTGAAAGCGCAGTAATGAATAATGGTTTCGCCACCAACCGGTTTAAACCAACAAGGGGGTTCAGACAAGGCTGTCCGCTTTCCCCGTATCTCTTCATACTTGGGGCCGAAATATTATCGAACAGACTTCGTCAGACAGTCGAAATCAAAGGGATTAATTTATTTGGAAACGAGATTAAAATAAGTCAATTTGCAGATGACACTAACTTATTCTGCGCAGATGTTACTTCTGTAGAACACGCTCTTAATACAGTGAGTAGATTTGGTGCCATCTCTGGTTTAAAATTAAACGTGAAAAAGACTAAGGCGATATGGTTAGGAAAGTGGTCAACGAACAAAACCAAGCCATTACAATTAGAATGGGTAAACCAACGTGTTAAAATCTAAGGGGTATACTTCTCCTATGATGAAAACAAGAACAAGCACTTTAATTTGGATTTAAAAATTCAGAAATTGCAGACAAAACTGGATTTATGGAAAGCAAGAAATTTGACCCTGTTTGGAAAAGTTTTGATCATTTAATCGCTCCGGCTATCACAAATAGTCGATACAGCGTCTAATGTCAATGTCCCAAATGAAATCAGATGTGCCATCAAAAATAAGTTATTCGGTTTCCTTTGGAACAACAAAAAAGACAAAATTAAGAGAGAAAGTATTTATCAAGACTATGATAAAGGCGGAATTCGTATGACTGATGTCGATATAATGATATAGGCATTAAGACTTGCCTGGATCCCAACACTTTTAAATCCCGACAGCCATAATTGGAAATCAATACCAGACTATTTTTGTAAAAAACTTGGAGGATTAAATTTTCTGCTCAGATGTAACTATGACACAAAATATTCAGATCCTAAATTGCCAGCTTTCTACAAGGACATTCTATCCTTTTTTTCTGAAATTAAATCTCAGTACAAGTATGAACAGGGGCAGGAAACTGAACAATCCTTTTTAACAACAAAGCTATTTTAATAGGAGGGAAACCCTTCTTTCTTCGGGAATGGTTTTCCAAAGGAATTATTTGCATTAAGGACTTACTTAATGAAAATGGACAACTTCTTTCCTTTCAAGAGTTTCAAAGCAAATATGACTTAAGAACTAATTTCCTAAATTTTTATCAAGTAATTGACAGACACACCATGTTGTAAATAATGTTTGTATTTTGAAATAAAGCATGCCGTAAAAAAAAAAAATAAATAATAAAACAACAAGAATAATAAAAAAAAATAAACAAAGATAGAGGCACCATACACAACAACATAGGCACCATTTACAAAAACAGAAGCACCATTTACAAATTAAAAACGGAGGCACCATTAACAAAAAAATAGAGGTACCATTCACAAACCCAGAGGCACCATTTAGAAAATTAGAGGCACCATTTAAGAAAATAATGAAGGCTGAATTTTGGCGGTAAATGGCACCTCATAGACGTCAGCACGTATCGGCACATCTGAACTGCTGCGAGCAGCAATTGGATTGGTTGCTCATAGTAGCTTTAATCTGACTGGTCTGAAAGACAAACATCGTCCACCCAACCAACCATTGAAGACATAGTTCTGATATACCGACTAGGAGAAATTTTTTTTACAAAAAAAAAATAACTCAAAAATTGACCTCAGCGTTTCTCCTTGAATTATTGAAACATATCTAACCTTCCCAAACGCTTGAGAACTGCAAAGTTACTATTTAGAGAGTAAAATAGTCGTCCACCAAGTACGTGTAGGCGTGTGACATTTAGCAGAGCAGTGTAACCCCGACTTACGATCACCACGTTATTATGGCCACTTTATTTTGTCCCGGCGAAACGCCCATACATTTTCTCATGAGAGAGCCCCGTTAATTTTTTTTTCTTGTTTTTTCAAAACGTTTTTATACGACCCCAACCCTTCAAACCGTCCTTTGAGTGTTGTTATAATTATACAATCAGGTTTCAATTTTATTCAATTTCGGAGCTTTCCTTATTTAAAATATATTTTGTGTTAACAATTATTACATATTATAAACGTAACCCAAAAATTAAAATTCGCGCTAATTGTTAACGCCAAATGTAACATGCGTTTCTTTCGGTTTGAAATGACGAGGAACACTGGACACGAATATTGTCACGCCGTGTCCCTTGCTGCACTGCTGAAGGGTGAAATATTTTTCTGAAGTGTTCGAGGAAAGCAAAGAAGACACTGTTTACATTTCATCGTGAACCGGGTGAGTACGTTACTTATCTGACTAAAGTTAAACGTAGTGTTTTTTTTTTTTTTTTTTAGATCTGTATCTGTCTGTTAGCGGGCAACGTTCGAGCTCTGCCTTGGAGACTTTGTTTGGTGATCATCCGCCCCAGCAAAAAGGCAAATGAAGTAAAAATATTCAACTTTAGCTTATATTAAAGCACTCAATGTAATGATTTGTCGCGAAAGGTTTTGCGTAAATTGATTTAGTCCTGAGTTAATTTCTCGATAGAAAATTCTGACAGAAACGATTAGAATCATTACAGCAATAACAGTTTGCTGATAATGTTTCAAAAATGGATCAGTTGTTTCTACTTGTGCCAGGTAAAAACGAGTTTTAAAGAGCAAGCTTCATTATCATTCAGTGTTTTTATGATAAGTAACGTTTTCCTTCGAGAACGTTTCACCGTAGGACTCAGCCGTTCGTTACAGGGTTCCACACTGGATGTTACTGAGGCAACAAGCATGTTAACGTTGTGAAGGAACAGCTGAAAGATATGCGCAAGAATGCTAAAACAGCTTGTGGTACGCAGACATTAGGAAACAACACCAATGTTAGGACACCAGTCGCCTACTTTCGACGGACAATATTTCTTCCCTTCCTTGACAACTTGTTGGAGCAACTAAGTACCCGCTTTAATGGACTATCAGAAGCGGCATTGCTTGGACTGCTACTGATACCTGCCAACTTACAGCATGCAGCTTAACGAGTCTTCTCAAGAGAAACTTATTCAGCATTATTCCCCTGATCTACCGTCCCAAGCAGTGCGTCGCAGTATCTGGAGCTGTGGAAGTGCTTCTGGTATGTTATTCTGCGTTAATACTATACATGGGTTACCAAGTTTACAGTGAAACTGTGATAAGCTGAAAAAACCGATTATACCTTGTCTTGAAATATGTGTTAATTCTTGCTTTTATTTTTAGGAACAACGCTACCGTAAAATTCACGACACTGCAAGAGACATTGAAAGCCTGCAGCTCAAGCCTGTACCCCAATGTCCACGCAATTCTGCGCCTCCTGTTGATCACCCCAGTCACAAGTGCAACTGTTGAACGTAGCAACTCTTCACTGCACTTTGTGAAGAATGTTCATCGCAGCACCATGGGAGAAGAACGTCTAAATGCACTGTTGCTGCTCTTTATTCAAAAGACATACCTTTAAATTGTAATGCAGTTGATGACGAGTACGCCAAACGAAACCAGAGAAGGATGACATTTATCAATCCACTGCAGTGAGTTATTTCGATTAATACTGGGTGTATAAATGCAATGCAATGACTCTGTTAACAGTTCGCCTACCACTAACACTACGATTTTGCTTTGAAAATCGTTTTTATAAAATGCTCTTTAATTCTATCTTCCGAAACGTTAACGTTACTTTACTTTGCATCACGAATACGCCCACAATCATGTATGCTGCATCTCCTGAAAAGTGAAGTTTTCATTCGGGGGGGGAGGGTAGGGGACTCGGCCCCCTCTTTCTGAATTTTCTGCATCCGCCCCTGATACCAAGAATTTTGAAACAAAAAGAATTGTCGAATTTTTCACGACCACTAAATACGAGAGCCCTAGTCGCCTTTTGAAAGCTACAAGTCAAAGCGCATTTTGTTTTTCGCTAATTTAATTTTTTTCTCGGTTTCAGGACCCAATGTGCTGAATAACGTGTCTAGGTTTTGGCGTATTCAATTGCAGTAAAAAGTTACATAACATTTTCGAAATAGGATTAAAAAATTGTCGAGTAAGCGTACAAAAATCTGTGATTACCAAATAGGCGAGGCCAACTTTCGCATCTTCATTCGTCATGAGCCAATGATGGGCTCCTGCATTCGTCGTTGACGTACGGTCTTCGCTGTTCTCGCTTTTTTGAACTGGTCAGCAGAGTTTTCCGTGGTCAATGTTTACTTATAACTAAAGAGAATTACACCTGATACGAAAAATGGTTGCTAGTGAGAGCAACAATGCCGATAGCCTGCGTAGTAAGTGTTCCCGTTTTAAGAGCTTTTCCGCAGTCTGACCGTGCGTAAATTGGAGCGAGAGCAGAAAACCGACAAAGCAGGGGGTGGTGGGGCGAGCGAGGAAACGCTTGCCCGCAAACCCCTCAAGTTTGAAAAACCCGTTCGCCCAAGAACGGCGTTCCTGATTGGTGCAGCGTGGTCATCTTGATTGTCAAGTGTATCAAGTTCGCTTGAATGATTCCAGGAATAACTCGAGTGTGACTCGCGCAATGCCACGAATTTTAGAAGCCGGTGACTTCTTGTGTTTTCCCTGCAAAGGCGTATTAAGGGCCTCTTCATATAAGCCCGGTCAACCGGGCTGGCTCGGTTTCCGAGATCTCGCCTCGGCACTCTTTCCTTCGTAAAAATTTCTATGTGTTCATATGAGAAGCCAGGCTGGCCCGGTTACCGAGATCTCGGGTTTTGCGTCCGAGATCTCGGTAACCGGATGAAAATTTTCCCATATGAATACTCCAGCCCGGGCAACCGGGACGCAACTTTTTAGACGAAATAGCTTCGCTTTGCCAACATAGCGGCTAAAATGACATAATTTTTGCCTTGTATGTATTTCCATTTTAGGAGTAGGTGAATTAGCTTTATTAGTAAAGTTACAAGAGTCCACAAAGCTGCGACAGCCGCGAACGATACAAGTTTATGTTCCACCATTTTGGTTGTGTTTCTTGGATTTTATCCCGGTAGACCGGGCTGAAATTTCCCACATGAACAGACAACAAAATTCGTCTCGGTAACCGAGCCAGCCCTTATATGAGGAGGCCCTTACTCGTGCTGACAATTTTCAACCAAAGGCTCCCGATTTCCGGTCGGTTCTATAATTCAACGGCTATAAGTATTTTTCTCTCAGCAAGAGAATGAAATGACCGTCAAGCTAATGAGCGGTTGAAGTTAAATCACAGGAAAAGCTGGTCTTAGGCCGAACATTTGATTTTAATATTATATTGCCCTCCAAACGAGTAAGTAGATAGCACTATTATGATTTTAGCAACTTTGCCGGTCAAACTAAAGCTATAAAAGTGCGCGGTAAATTGATCCGTTATTTGATTTTTGTAAACAAACTTGCAGTCAAATTTTTCCACATTATGAACAAACAGAAAGCATTTCTTCCCTTTATTTCCGAACACTTGGGGCTAGCGCCGTTCTGGCACCCCTGAAAAATATATTTTAGCGCTCGGGGACAAGTTGTCAATCAATATATGAACTCAACCGTGAAAACCAGTTGGAGTTTTTCAGAATCGAGGGTTTTGCGGGCAAGCATTCCCTCTCTCCCCTAACACCCCCTGCTTCGCCAATTTTGCTCTCGTTCCAATTTAAGCGCGGCCAGAATGCGGAAAAGCTCTTTTGTACGGAAATGCTTGATACACAGGCTACAATGCCGATCAACTGAGTAGCCAATTCGTGGCACCCCGTGAAAGTGGTCTCGGTTGATCGCATACACGTTATAGGGCTGTCAATCAAGAGGTAAACATTTAGTTCCGGCGAAAACGTAAAACCGCTATTTTTCCGCCAATATTTAGTCTTTTTCAAAAACATTGGTCAGATACTAGAAATTACTCTTCGACCATTACTTTGACCCAAAAATCCAAATTTGAAGAAAATTGCCGATTTGAGGGTATGCGGTAACCTTGATAGTCATAATTGAGAGCCCAAAAGGGGGGACCACTCCAAATTATCGACAGAAAAGTCCAAGCAACGAAAATGCCGATTTGTCCAGATGTGAGGATAGTGCCGAATCAGATAATGAGTCATATGATGGCGAGAATAGTGACGATTTGTCGTCATCGCTAATATCGATGTACACTCAACTGCCCGTATGCTAGTCTGAACTTTTGTATCAGATGAGCATATAGAAGACGTGACGGTACAAGCAACTGTATAAAACGAACAAAATACAAACCAAAAAAAGAAAAGAAAACAGAACAAAACAAAACAAAAACAAAAAAACAAAAAATAAAAAACACCAAAAAATAAAACTTAAAAAACGAGCAAAGCTTTTAAACTATAGATCAATAAGGAAAGGGAACAGGAACAGTAGAAAATCCTGATCCCCTCATCCTAAAAATCAACCCCCCCCCCACCCCCCACAATCCTCGGACACCCCTCCGGCGATAAATAACGACCAGTCCCTAATGAAGTCTAAAAATAAACATTAGATTAAAAATTGACGTGAAGAGAATGCGATCCTGAAAAGATAAGTCTTCACAGTCGTCTTGAAAGATTGAATAGTACTTTTACATCGAATACTAAGTGGCAGAAAATTCCACAGGTGTGGCGCGAAAAAAGGAAAGAAAATGACAAAAAGGAACGAAACGACAAAAATAATGCATTTCATAAGACAATTAGAAGTTTAAGCATTTAAACTGTGGTTAATGAGCTCTGTAGTCTACATCATAGCTGTCATCTAAGGTTTTCACCAGTTCTGTTATCTTCCCCCTATTAGCCATTGTGCAATAACCTTAGGTCAATGTCCAATGCAACGCAATCGTTTTACCATATGGGAAATCATACGACAAAGCTCCCAGTGATTTTTCACCATGTTCTCATGTGATTTCAGCGTGCTATACCCCTCCCAACTCCTCCAATCCCCAGTTAGTAAAATCCCACTGTTTTCTGACCCTGTCCCAGTTGTGAGCTAGTATTCAAGCTAGACCGTTCTCCGCTTTGCTCTCCCTCCCACCCTATATTGGTAGCTTTGTCCTTTCCCATCTTTTTCCTCCATGCGGTTGTAATTACCTTTCGTGAGAAGGTGGCTTTCGCCTGCTGAACCTTCTCAGTTTATTCACCGCCACGTTCTATTTGTTATATTGTGTGTAAACCATAGCTGCTTAGTCAATAAAGGTTTTTTGGAGACAGGGAAGTGCAACCTAGGCTGCACTTTGCCCCACAGTAAGTGCCATGGCCACCCTTGGAAATAGGTCCGGATCTCTCCAGGATGGTGTCGTCGTACCATCTGAACTATTGTCCTCCCAGAGGGGCACCTCCTCTTCTGGTCCATCTTATGTTACCCCCAACGAAATAGGTCCGGATCTCTCCAGGATGGTGCCATCGCACCATCTGACCTATTGTCCTCCCAGAGGGGCACCCCTCTTCTGGTCCCCTTAGTAACATAGGCTCCCGTAGAGACGCCCGGCGCTACTCTAGGGGAGATAGGCTCTGTCTTCCCTGCCACCCATGTTTTGCCACCATAATCAGTGTTTTGTTTCTGTTTTCCTGCATCTAACCAGCAAAAGGGGAGGTGGAGGGGGGAGGGGGGGCTGCAATGTTGTTACCCATATAAATATCCTCGCTGGTACAGGTACTGGGTGTGGCTTTAATAATTTATACTAAATTGCACACCAGCAGGGTCTCATTAAGGTACTTAGTTCAGTGTTTATGTATTTAGTCACAATCAATGCACCTGTTGCGAGAAAGGTTTCCTATGACCGCTTGCGACAATGTCGAAAGGTGCTGTGGGTAGTGTTAGCTTCCTGTTGTTGATCAAAGTTTCGCGGTGTTTCACACGCACGCTCAGCTTACGCTTCTTTGTAAGAAAATCATTCTCAAAACAGCCGTATTCGCATGAAACAAGAGAAGGTGAAGAGTAATAGAGTTAGTCATACTCCCTAGGTAATCCCTCTCAAGTTATTTTTAGAGACAATAACCAGGTCTCCCGCGGATAAAAGCTACCACTCGTGTAGCGAATTAGGTTCCATTTTACCATGAAGCGAACATAACTAAGTCAATATTGGTATATAAACAGATTTTAGGAAATGCCTGCCTTATCTTACCCAAATGCTTATTAGGAATGAAGACGTGAACGGAAGAACGAACAGGCATGGTCAATTAAACCTTGACTACTCCCAATTCAAACGAGAGTCTGAGGGTGGAAGGTCTGTCTCAGTATCGACTAGCCGCCTCTGGAATATTATGCCTGCCTATATCAAAAACCAACCTAACCTTAACAGCTTCAAAACATCCATTTTTAAACATTTTATGGACAGTTATAAGGAATTGGACCATTTTATCATGCAAATTTTTAATTTTCTTGTGTTGTTGGACTTGATCCAATGCTTTGCTTTTTAATATTTCAGTGTATCTCTTATCTCAGTTCTTTTTTTATATAATCATTGTATATTTGAGAATCAGTTTCTATATT
The DNA here is from genome assembly GCF_042242905.1 of Orbicella faveolata. NCBI lineage: Eukaryota > Metazoa > Cnidaria > Anthozoa > Scleractinia > Merulinidae > Orbicella > Orbicella faveolata. Next base: position 7,911,567 of record NW_028301576.1, read on the forward strand.
TTTGATTTTTAACACGTAATCTTTTTTATTCTGTAAATACGTTGATATGAGCGCCACTGGTTTTTCAGTGATTACTTTTGTGTGCTACCCTCGTAAATAAAGTTGATTATTGTTATTGTTATTACTACTACTACTACTACTACTACTACTACTACTACTCCTACTCCTACTCCTACTCCTACTCCTACTCCTACTCCTACTCCTACTCCTACTCCTACTCCTACTCCTACTCCTACTTCTACTACCACCGCCACTGCCACCGCCACCGCCACCGCCACCACCACCGCCACCGCCACCGCCACCGCCACCGCCACCGCCACCGCCACCGCCACCGCCACCGCCACCGCCACCGCCACCGCCACCGCCACCGCCACCGCCACGACGACGGCGACGACGACGACGACGACGACGACGACGACGACGACGACGACGACGACGACGACGACGACGACGACTGCTACTACTACTGTGCGACGATGTAAAAAACCGGGAATGATCTAACAACAGGCTTGAGACTATTTTGCGAACGAGTTACCAGCTATCCTCTCTAGCACGGAAGACAATCGGAAGCATAATCAAATGAAAGTCCCCAATTTTATTAACTGAAGGAAGAAGAGCCTTTTGTCACAGCTATTCTTGTGTATTAGGAATTATGTAACTAACAATTCGCGAAGAAAAAAAAACATACGTTAAGTACATTGGAAATAATCTCTTGGATTACACTATTTAAGGTGGCTCAAAACAGTTACTAGCTCTTAGATTGACGTTACAATCATGGTATTAAAAAGACTGCCCAATCATTACCGTTACCTAATATTTTTGGAAATTTAAGGTGGCTCTGAACCCTATGTACAGATTTTTTAAAAAAACTTTGCCAAAAGTTGCGTCTTATCATGCTTATTAAAATTTGATAATATTAAAAAATTTCACCGCGCAGTTTTTGAATTATACGCCCCTAAAGCAGTAATTAAGGGTGTTTTTAGCAGGTCATACTGTTGCTGCGGTAACTATTGTATCACGAAAATGATAACAACGTGTCCACAAATGATTGGGCAGTTTTTTTGATACAATGATTGTAGCATCAAGTGATAAAGAGTAGCTATAATGACCTATCCAAACCTAACTGCTGGAAACTGTTTTGAGCCACTTTAATATATAAACAAAATAATAAAAATGCGTTGAACGGAAAGTGCTTAGGGTGTGACTCCTAAAGTCGACACTGAACATTTTTATACTACAATAAAAAAGTTTATATTTTACATAAAACTTGTTTAAGCTGTGACCCTTCTGAAAGTCGACAACTAAGACATGTAGAACACAAAATTAATAATAGGTTGTATTAATAACTACTTGTTAACCGAGAGTGAGGTCTTAACGGGAAAATCTCAAACCGAGACCTTGCCATATTGACCGAGCGTTAGCGAGGTCAATAAGGCAAGGCCGAGGTTTTAGATTTCTTTGTAAAGACCGAACATTCGAGGTTAGCACGTTGCTTATTATACGGCTTTTGCTTTGTTTTATGCAGGCCGGTAATCGGCCCGTGGACATTACGGGAGAGTAATGCCCTCGAATTAGCCAATCAGGGCGCGCGTTATATCGGCCACAAACATAAGCCATATAACAAATATGTTTAATCAGTTACCGTAGCCTCTTGGCGTGTGGGGAGCAAAGATGAACCACTTCGGGACAGGATGTGATAAACGATGCCTGGAAGGTGGGGTAGGGGGGTAGGGGGATTCTAATCTTGAATTTTTCAACTTGAATAAGGAGAGACTGGACCCCAACCTTAGATCCACCACTGTTAACTAAACAACAAAAGCTCTGTGGTTTTCAGTACGGTAGAAGTATCCAATACAATTGATATGTATTGTTTTCAGGAACAAGTTCCACACAAAAACAAATAAAGAAACGACACCGGCAATGTTGCATGGGATTAGAAAAAGATCAAGAGCTGAAAGGTGTTAAAATACTCGTAAGAGAAAGCAAGCGGCAATTATAAGGAATTTGTGTTAGCAGCGCAATATTTTTCGGCCAAATCTCTCCGACTTACTTCACATAAAGCTTTAAATAATACATCGTAAGTTGCAGTCGAGGCATGTTTTCGCTTCCAGTACAACAACATTTGATAAGCCTTTTCTTCCAGTTCCTCGTTCTCCGTATGGAATTTGGTAAGCAAGTGTTCATCAATTTCAAGCTGACGACCAAGCGATTTCCAGTGTGAACCAAGTTCCTGTGACAAGTTAAATGCCTCCTTACGAGTCAGTGTGTGATCTCTAACTGCAACTACAAAGTTAAGAGAATAACGCGAGTCAATCAAAGGAAGGTGTGTTAAAGATGCCCTCATTGCAGAATGAACTGAACGGAAGGTCAAATCCGACGAATTCTGTGGCGCAAAAGTATGAAAATTTTAAAGTTGTGGTAGCTGTTACAGTCAAACAAATTGTTCTTTTGATGGAAACGCGCGCGAGCAAGTTGCTTAGTTTATTTCATACTTCGTGGTTACGACTTATTGCGATTTCCAAAATGTTTCAAGTGCTACTGCAGGTTTGCCAGTTTCTACGACTTATTGTGATTTCCAAAATGTTTCAAGTGCTGCTGCAGTATTTTGAGGATATAGATTTGCCAGTTTCTATGTTGAGAAGCCACACAGCAACTAGAAAGCGCTTCTCGATCGCGTGAAAAAAAGCTACACCAGTTCTTCAAGGCGTAAACGACGAACAAATAGTGGTATCAGACAAAGATATCGCCTCATGTAAGGGAATCCGGAATCTGGAATCCAACATATTCTTGCGTTTGAAATTCGGAATCCAGGGTTTTGGAATCCGCAATCCAGCGTCTGGAATCTGGAATATACAACCACAGATATAATCCGGAATCTACCTTCAGAGTATCAAAAAACCGAAAAAAAATATTTCGTATCTTGGAACTGTTGTTTACGTGTGCAGATCCATATAGACATACTGACAATCGGTTGACACAGCGGTCAAGCTAGTCTTTGATCCTCTCGATAGGCACCATGCTTTATTTGTTAATGATTAATATTTTTGTCTAGTGCCTTTTTGACATTTCTGAGCTTGAAGTTAGTCCAAAGTTCGTAGTGTCTCTGAACTGTCAACACTGTTTTTAGGAAGTTGTTTGGCACCATCAGGAGCCATAACCAGGAACGGAGACCGTAAGTCTTGGGATCCGCGCGCACTTATGATATGGGACAATTTTTCTATTTTTAGAACAAATTGCACCACCCTGACGACATATATCCGCGCGGATCCACGCACATGTCGTGGGTTCTCGCGTGGATGTTGTCACGTTGCGTGATCAAATGGTGAGTGTTGCGAGATTCTCTTGCGGATTTTTCACACCGATGGCAGGGAATAAGGCAGGGAGTAAGAACCAGGGCTCTTCTATGTAGTTTTATGTTCTGAGCTATTGGAAAA
>NW_028301576.1:7920000-7930000 GCF_042242905.1 Orbicella faveolata
TTACTGGCATGTGCCATTGTTGTTTTTCAGCAGCGTACACGTGTTTGAGCAAATCTATACGTAATATCAAGACACTCGGAGGTGTAAACCGTTTCACTCTAACGTGCCATTCATTGACCATAGTTTTCAACCACCACACCATTAGTACCAGTTTGAGGGTGATTGCCAATTCCATCCTCATTTACCTGGCATTCTTACATTCTTACATTTGGCTGGCATTCTTTATTTGCAGCCACGGTGAATAATCCGTGGATATTTGGTGATTACTTAACGCGCACTTGAGTTCTAATATAAGGAGTGTTAAGTTTTGTAAAAGGACATCCTTTTAGTGTAGAATATCAGTGTATCGGGTGTATATTAAGGAAAATTTGATTTCAATAAATTAAGAGCTTTTGCCATATTGTTTGTGAATGTGGTCCTCCAGGCTTGTTTCTTCGTTCAATTCTTCAACTGTTGAGCGCTCTCTGTGGTTAGGGTCTTAACTTTAGTTGAAATTCAAAGAGGTACTCGTCACTGCTTCCCACTAGTTGCGATTCTTAATAACTGAAATAAACTTTCAAAAAGACATTGATGACGCTAACAAAAATAAACAAAATAGACTTACCAGGCTGGCTTTCCATGCGCTGAGAAACAAAAGTAAAGAACAAAAAGAACATTAATCGACATATATACATGTATGTTTTAGGATGTTGGACAGCATTTCAGTACAATTCAAGGGGCTTACACCGAACACCGAGTAAAGACGGAGTCAGTCGAAAACGTTAAGTTTTCAATAACTGCCATCAAATCTTCACATAAATTTTAAACAAACCTACAAAGAGCCTGCGAACAAGCTTATCTTTTGTTTATTGACAAAGGCATCGGTAATGTTTTATTACTGTTTTGTTGTTGTCGTTGTTTTTTTTAACTTTGTTTTTATCCAGTATTCCCTTTACGGCCGAAAATATCGCCAGGAAAAAATTTCGACCGGCACTCTTGTGAATGGAAAGTTCAAAAGGGGTACAGTCTACACGATCATTCTGTTTTTAAAATAAAAGCGACAGGAGAATACTGTACAGACATAAATTGTGAAAGCAGCTACAAATATTCCCTTTAAAGAATAACTGGCGTTAGTCTGCTATACGACTGCCTGCCTGCCTGCTTAGCCAGCTGGTTGACACAAAAGTGATCCGTAAAATCAAAATGTTTTAAAAACCGAGATGTTAGTTACAATAAGGAAACTTACTCCAACACTTATGACAATGCTGCAAGTGTAAAGACTCCTTTGAGACTGATCATCGAGACATCTATGGAAATCAACCTTTGGTGTATATCTTCGTTTATCAGTCCATTCTACCATCAGATACCTGCTGTAATGTCTGTCACCTCTGAACCTAAGTATACAAAAAGACAAGCTTAATGTTTTCCTTTCCTTCTAGAAAATTAGAACATTTGAAGAAATTCCACAGTCTGAATCGCCCCCCTTCATTGCTTCTATTCAGGGTGGTGAGGGAAGGGGGAGGGTAGGACATGATGGAAAGGAAGAAAATTAATTTAAGTCTTATTTACTATTAGTTTTGTCGGCTCCATTTTAGCAACTTTTGTAAGAAATGTGTGCGCGAAAAAATATTGTTGGGGTGCAATGAAGCCGATCTTTAGGAAAACGTACGAACGACTTTTAAGACATCACGTCTTCGTTTAAACACTGTAAGACTGGCACTACAAAATATATTTAGCGAAATATATTTTGCAGTGCCAATCTTACATTACACTTTGATAGAACTCACAAGAAAGCAACAGGCATAGCTACCCTATTAAGGTCAATGGGTTCGTAGATCGACCAAAAATGTGCTGCAACTATCTATAAAACAATGATCTGGTCTATTTTTACATATTGCGGATTGCTTGGTCTTGGTTGGTCAGACACCAGAAAAAGTCTGATAAAGAACATTGAAAACGACGTTTGAAAAATTATTTGAAACAGCAATCTAAAACTACCATCAGCAGAGAACGTGATTAAGCGCAAAAACAGTCAGTTTGTCTTCGACTGTCTTCAAAATAATGTTTGAACTCCCTTTAAGACCTACTTTGAAAGATCACTTCATTCTAAAAACACAAGGTACAATGGTTTAACAATGAAACTACCTAAATTTCGCCCTGAATTTGGGACAAGCTTTCACTATCAAGGAGCCAACATTTTTAATGAACTACCAATCAAATTACAATTCATAACGTCAAGACTTCTATTTAACAAATGCTTGATCATTTGTACTAATTTTGTACTCCTTTTTACCTTTTTTTACCTTATTTTCACTATAGTTTCTTTTACAGGACCCTTTTGATAAGTGTTTAATACACTTATGGCTCATCCTGTTAAAATAGCCGTTATTAAAGTAATACTATTATGGTTATGGTTATTATTGTTATTGATATTGTTATTGTTATTGTTGTTATTGTTATTGTTATTGTTATTGTTATTGTTATTGTTGTTGTTGTCATTGTCATTGTTATTGTTCTTGTTATTGTTATATCCCACCCAAATATTAAGAGCAGAAATGTTGAGTTTGAGATTTTTTCAGTTTTGCTTGTTTCTGTACTTAATTGTTAAATGTTTTTTTGAACTACTTTTATATTGTCGAGGAAAAGGTTGTTGTTATTCATCGTGGTAGATGCAATAATAAAGTGTATTATCGTTTGTCTCACGATGTAGTCATTTGAGATGTAGATCGCGACGTTTCGACTGCTTACTGCTAGTCTTCTTCAGGCGATAAGGTCGACTGATTGCACGGTATCATTTATATCACAAAGGTCGGCTGTGATTGGTGCATTTCGATCCTCCTATTGTTCCATTGTTCCGGCGAGTAGCTGTTCCCTCAGTGGTCCGCTGTTGTACCGTTCTCCTGTTGTTGTGTTTCTTGATCGTGGGTATCAATGCTTCAGGAATTTCAATTCCACTATCCCTGTTGATGTTATTAGGGTGAAGTCTTATGTGAATAGCTTCCTTGACCCTACGTGTGTACCAGTGAGGATCTCGATCTTGACTTGACCTCATTCCATTCCAGATAGGATAGTGGCCGGTCTCGTGGGTGTGTTCAGAAACGGCGGAGGTCTGGGTACGGGCGAGTCGTATATCCCTGTCGTGTTCTTTGATCCTCTCCTGCATAGATCTCTCTGTTTCCCCGATGTAGACTTTGCCGCACTCACAGGGAATCCTGTAGACAACACCATCTTGTTTAGCCGGGTTAACGGTGTCCTTTAGTCGCACTAAGTGTGACCGAGAGAGAGAGCATAACATCTGCTCTTTCTACGGATGACGCTGCAGAGGTACTCAACAAACTTAACTCCACTACCCAGCGAGTCTTTAATACCACCAAAGACCGTCAACAGCGCAAGTTTGAGAAACTTTTGCGAGAGAAACAGTCTTCTATTTCTCCTACAACTTTTGTTGACAAAACAAAGTGGGTTATCAACTTGTCATCCAGGGCCCTTAACGAAGCTGAAGTGTCCTTACTGAAGAAAGGTCTAAATATCGCCGTGACTCCTGCGAGCGTCCCAGCCACCGAGATCATCGCCAAGATTGAGTCAGCAGTCAGGCCACTAGATGCGGAGCGAGCAGATACAGTCAGGAGATCCGTCAACACCATCCTTCAACAGGCACAACCACCCACGCCCAACATCGCGAAGGAACAGCAGGAGGCTCTTAAAAGCCTAAAAGAGGACAACTCCATCATGGTCCTTCCGGTCGATAAAGGTCGCGCCAGCGTAATCCTGGACGCTGACACATACCACGCGAAAATGTCAGCGCTAATTGATTCCGGACCGTAACAGCTGCTGAACAAAGATCCGACAGACCGCTTGACCCGAAGCTATCTGAGAAGCTGCTAACCCTGAAACGGAGTGGACACATATCAGAGGCGGTTTATAATAAGATCAGACCCCGACACAAACAACCACCTAGGATCTATGGTTTGCCGAAGATCCGCTTAGGCCAATTGTGTCGTGTGTCAATACCTTTGCATACGACCTGTCTGCTTTCTTGGCTAACGTATTATCTCCTCTTGCAGGTAACTCGAACTTCACAGTGAAGAACTCAACTGACTTCGCCTCCACTATCGCCAGTGAGGAGATCCAGGACCACGAGATCATGGTGTCTTTCGACGTAGAGTCACTGTTTAACAACGTACCGATCGAGGGCGCCGTACAAGCCGCGCTACAAAAAATGGAGAACGACGCGGGCCTGGCTGACCGCACGACACTTACACCAGTTCAAATCGCGGACCTCTTGGATTTCGTATTAAGATCTACGTACTTCCAGTACAACGGATCGATTTACGAACAACGAGACGGCGCAGCCATGGGGAGCCCTGTATCCGCGGTTATTGCTAATCTCTACATGGAGATATTTGAAGAACAAGCAATAGAGTCCGCACCTTGCAAGCCTAAGATCTGGAAACGCTACGTAGATGATACTTTCACCATCCTGGATCGGGATAGAGTTGATGTCTTCCTGCAGCACCTGAACAGTCAACAACCATCAATCCGTTTCACCATGGAGATCGAGAACAACAGTAAGATCGCCTTTCTCGACACGTCAGTTTACAGAGAAGCTGATGGCCGCCTTACCACCAGTGTCTACAGGAAACCAACACATACTGATCAGTACCTAGCGTATGATTCACACCACCTTCAGTCAGTAAAGCGCGGTATTGTGAAGTGTCTGTACGACCGGGCTAAAGGTCTCGGGACCAAACCATCAGTAATCGCTGGAGAGAAGAAACATCTGTCATCTGTACTTGTTTCTAACGGATATCCCTCCTATTTTGTACAGAAGATCACAAAGGCACGAACAACCCCAAGAAGACAGCCTGTCGCGGAATTTAAATCCACCGCCGTTTTACCTTATGTCCAAGGAGTTTCGGAGTCTCTCCGCCGCTGCCTAGAACAACAAGGCATTCGCACCGTCTTTAAGTCCGACACGACACTTAGTGCGACCAAAGGACACCGTTAACCCGGCTAAACAAGATGGTGTTGTCTACAGGATTCCCTGTGAGTGCGGCAAAGTCTACATCGGGGAAACAGAGAGATCTATGCAGGAGAGGATCAAAGAACAAGACAGGGATATACGACTCGCCCGTACCCAGACCTCCGCCGTTTCTGAACACACCCACGAGACCGGCCACTATCCTATCTGGAATGAGGTCAAGTTTATTGATCGAGATCCTCACTGGTACACACGTAGGGTCAAGGAAGCTATTCACATAAGACTTCACCCTAATAACATCAACAGGGATAGTGGAATTGAAATTCCTGAAGCATGGATACCCACGATCAAGAAACAACAACAGGAGAACGGTACAACAGCGGACCACTGAGGGAACAGCTACTCGCCGGAACAATGGAACAATAGGAGGATCGAAATGCACTAATCACAGCCGACCTTTGTGATATAAATGATACCGTGCAATCAGTCGACCTTATCGCCTGAAGAAGACTAGCAGTAAGCAGTCGAAACGTCGCGATCCACATCTCAAGTGACTACATCGTGAGACAAACGATAATACACTTTATTATTACTTTTATATTATTATTATTATTATTATTATTATTATTATTATTATTATTATTATTATTATTATTAACACAACAACAGGAGAACGGTACAACAGAGGACTACTGAGGGAACAGCTACTCGCCGGAACAATGGAACAATGTGAAGATTTGTAAATAGGTTTTCTGAGGAGATTTCAATAAAGTGATATCAAAAAAAATTATTATTATTATTATTTCAAACAATTTTAAAAACTTTTTAGTGTGTCGAAGAAATATCGAAGACGAGATGTCCACATTTTTTTCTAGCGAAGCTGCTGCGGAGCCCCATACCTTACCATACCATCGATCTGAAAATTTTGGTTGTCAAGTAACTGTACGTACGTCCATAAGCCAATACAAGAGAGTAGTACCATCACCATAGCTACATCTTTGATGTTGGGCATCGATGTAATGGTTAATTGACAGCTGTCAAAACAAGCTATCCGCTGACCAGTATCAGGTGACCATATCGCTGGCTCAGGTTCAGAGTAAGCGTGCTTTTTGAAGTTGACCGCACACTAGAGACTAGTTTTTCGATTGAATTGCAGGCTCAAACCAGGTTATTACTCTGGGGGAGGAGGGAGTACGTTCAACGGCAAAATTTCGCCGCAAATTAACCCCAGGCGCTTTGTTGACTTTTCTTCTGACATATTCCTTGCACAATCGTGTCATCAGTTTCTTAAAATTTGTAATAGTAATTGGACCGAGTGGAGTACAATTCAGGGAGTAATCGTGCGAGTAATTTCAAAATCGGACAAGCACGAAGCGCAAGGCCGATTTGAAATTACAAGCTATTGATAAGCTATCGATAAGCTATTGATTTGCTTGTAATTTCAAAAAGTAAGCCCTCCCTTTCTTTCCAGACAATTTGAGCAAATCAAACACAACCCACCCCACAACACTGTAGATTTGGGGCCAACATGGATGAGAAAGTAAGACATTGACTCCTCGTCTTCCCACAATTTATTGAAATTGAAGGCATATACGAATGCCCTGACCCGGACCGTGCAACTCCCACGCTGAGTCTGTGAAATGGCGAGTTATTTTTATACTAGCGTTTACCGCGAATTAGTTTTAGGTAAATAATTAATCACCGGCAATGGCGTAAGAGACTGTTAATCCGTAGCTAGGGTGGTTCATCCACACGGGAAATTAATAAATTAATGTTTTGAATGATTTTTTTGTCAATTTTTGTACCCTTCGCTTGAACCGACATATCTTGGATACAATTCAGTTTCTGTGGGCTTCCAAAGATAACAAAGTTACATTTGGAAGCGTTAAGAGTAAGGAAATTTCTGGAGAACCTATTAGGACACTGTTCCTAAGTCAGCATTGACATGATGATCGAGGTCACTGAGATTATCCGATGAGTAATAGATTACAGTATCATGGGCATACAGAATAATGTCACTTGCTTGGTCACAATCTGGAAGATCATTTATATGAATAAAAACAAGTAGCCGTCCCAAGATACTGCCTTGTGGTACCATAACAGACTTTTTGGTAGCTGAAAAAAGAGGATCTCCAACTGATGTGATTTGAAATCTATCAGTGACGTACCATCTAAACCACTGGATGGCAGAGGTGGTAAGACCAATGCCCGTCAGCTTTTGTAGTAAGTAGGTGACGGTCCACGATGTCGAAAGCCTTAGATAGGTCCAAAAACACAGCATTTGTAAAGCAACCTTTGCCCATATTCTGAAGGATATTGTTTGTGAAGTGAGCTAATGCTGCCCCAGTTTAAACCCCTTCTTAGTAAGTCAGTTTCCATTTATATATATATATATGTCTGAATTTATGAAAACCGTGTTAAAGACTTTGCACCAAAATAGCGGGGATGTTTTTGGAAAATCGGTTAGAAAATGTACATAAATATGGCCATGTCGTACCGAGAGTGCTATCTACCTCGTGTACTCTTAACAGAGTCCATACCATGCCTATACAAGCCTTTGAAGTCGCTGCAAATGAGTCGAACGAGCCAAACAAAGCTAAATTAGAGCTTACATTGATCATTTGGTTCGACGCGGCACTAATTTAGACAGGCTTAACCTCTGCGATTTCACCTAAATGACCTCACTATGTCTTTACTGTGGGTTAAATTAGCCAGTCACGCTAACAAGAGCATGGTAAGCAGTGGAATCGTTATTTACCGCTATATTTCAGCCAAAAAGTAGCCGTTACGTGACATTTCATCTCAGTATCTGACCGGATTCGCAAAAACGTAGCCATAGAATTTGACTTGTCACTGATAATCTTGCTACAATTCTGTCCCAGAGCTAGCTTTCCACGAGGCTTATCGTAGCTCAAATAGCAGCAAATAACTCTCCTGTATGCCTTTTGAGGCCAGGAAGACTAAATTCACCGTCTTTTCGTTGAATCCTGAATTGTACAATTTAATTAAGAGTGCTTTTAACATGAAATTGGAGTCTAAATCAACACGAACGTACAGATATCAAAACCGCGGCGGAGAGCCAATCTATTGCTTTCTAAAGGCCTGCATCGTCCTAAATGGACTGAACAAGAGCTTCCTACATCCGGAATCGATTGAAATTCAGACAAACTAGGCCATAGTTAAAAGTAAGCGAACACTCAACATGTTGTTGTTACGTCAATTATCGCCCGGAAGCCACGCAAATAAATTTCTTCCGCGCTAGCGAATCACAGACAGTTCTGATACTTAGCTAAGCCGAGAACGCCTAAAATTGATAAAACAAGGAAATTCTACTCACGATCAGCGCTTGAACTCATGTTCTTCTCTCTCCTCGTGGCCATGTTTTGCTGGCAAATAGCAACGTCCCGGATGTACTTCAATTTTGTCGAGCGCGGAATGGCACATCCAGATTTCAACTGATTTTTTTTCTAAGTCTTTAGCTACATCAAAGTTCAAAGCAAATGACGCCAACAGCAGCTAGAAATGTCTAGTCCATTGTACGTCTAAGCCCTAAATTGATGTGGCTAAAGAGTTTTGCTGTCTAAAGCAAGCACAACATTATCGCCACAGGGCAAACGGCCTTCTGTTACGGGACTAAATGTGACCCGTACAGTTTACACATCTCCTCAGGCCCGCCTCACGTACGATAATGGACGACGCTTACTAGCAAATCGTTAGACTTGGGCCTTCATTGGACTTAATGATGTCCTCGGGCAGACTTCCTTTAGACAGCAAATACAGAACGCTAATCGGTCGCTCCTTGTCAGAGTCACCGCGCGAACTGAATTCAGACGAGTGTAGCCTGGGCTAAAATTCACGCAAATTGAAAAGGGGGTGGGGGGGGGGGGGGGTGGTCGATAAATGATGGAAAAAAATACCTAAATAAATGAAACATGCAGCAGGGAGTTTCTACATTCCATGCTAGGTAAGATTTACTAGTTGCTGTCATAGCGAAAGCAGAAAAAAAAAATGAAAAAAAACAACTAAATCAAAAAACACTTGATTCAGTCTTTAACACCGTTTTCATAAATCCATAAATCCATATATATAAATACATATACATATACATACACATACACATACACATACACATACATATACATATATATATTTATTAAATCCATTTTGAAATCACTGGCTATCCTTGCAATCTGATTGGCTCTCAATGGTGCGATTTATTCACGAATCGCACTATTTTTTGGTTTAAATCGCATCTTTTTCTCAGCCATTGAGAATGGGACAGTAAAACAAAACAACAAATCAGATTTCAATATTAGTTTAAAGTAAAGAATAAAATTTCAGGAAAATGAAAGGCAAAAAGCCATTGTGTGGAGAATTTAGCAACTAGTATTGCCAAAACTTTGTTATTGTGGTTTTTTTTTTCCAAAAAACTTGACGAATGTAATTAATTACAGTTTCTAAATGACGATTATCAACTCCTTCAGGCTGAACACCTACTTTAATGGAAGTTTCCAACTTTCAGTGTCCATTTTGATGAATATTTTGGCGATTTTTCTTCAACATCTGCTCAAAATCCGTATGATACCGAGTCCAGTAAAACATAAACAAACGAAAACCACACAACAACAAATTCAGGGCCATCTCAAGAAGATAGATGTTTCCAGGTTTCTGGTAGTTTCAAACGAAGTAACAAAAGAGCTCAACTCTGTCGCTGTGAATAAACATAGTCAAAATACACCCCGCTCCACAAAACAGTGAATGAATGAACGTCTTACGAAGCTGGTGTTAGTCCCGCCATCTTAGAAATATCTTGAAACAATTGGCGCCGCAAGAACTTGACAAGGTCCTGAGTATTGAGTCCTTCGCCGAGGTTACAAAAAGAAACGGAGATGATAACGAGCTGGACTCCCTTAAAATCATGCCATTAAACGGTATGAAAGAAAAAAACGTACCATCCACTGGGCATCGTGCACTCGAGGGAGTTTCACAACTCAAAAGAAATCCATCGCAGAATTACGCAGGATGCACCTTCAAATTCCT
>NW_028301576.1:7932500-7970000 GCF_042242905.1 Orbicella faveolata
GGTGTACCTCCGTGGTACACCAAAATGGCGGCCGGAAAATAGTGTAAACATCTGGAGCTTACTTTGGCTGTCTTGGTGACTGATTATCAGTACTGATCAAACAAGCATTTACATAAGCACTTTTCATAATGCTCTAACTTCTAAAAAGGCTCAAAATCATGAGATAAATATGTATTTTTCGCAAACTCGATCGTAAGCCTTGTGTCACGCACCTCCGTAATCCTGAAATTCAAAATGCTCTGGATTCCAAACGAAGCGCGCTATTGAGCTGTATAACTGTTAAGATATAAATATACCGCCTCTTATGCCTGACGAGGATAAAAACTTTGGTGGCTCTTTAGTTTTGGATTTTAAAAAGTGATGACATCACGTGAAAACGATCTATAGAAGTTTTAATTTCCCGCACAATTTGCCTCCTGCATCCTACTAGAAAGCCAACTAACTTGGAGGTAAGATATTTAATTTAAGTTACTGAAAGTCTTATCTTCACAAATTTGGAGATCGACATATATTGCGCGATGCAAGAAACAAGTTGCATCTTTTTAATGAGCTACCAGTTCAAAAACGTTTTGGTTTTTAGCTCGTTTCATTGCAATATGATTTGTTTTACTACAATGTTCTAAATAATAACAGCAGTAGTCACATGCAGTCATTGACTGCCTATTTTTGGTCAGTGTTTTCGTAGTTTTAACTCATACCGCGATCGGCTAAGTTGTTATCTCACAAGAACGTTTTGAGCTTGACCTTTGCTTACCTGGCTGGCTTTCAAGCAATATAATTCGTGGACCGACCCTTTCCAAAACGATCGACATCTTTGTATGCGAGATGAACGTATGAGGCACGATTCTCACCGAAACTTTCTTCGTAAAATACCGCGTTCTGTCACGAAGAGCGAGCAATGTCGCGTTTCTCGTCCCCAGTTTCCGTGGTCTACGCATGGAACGCCTGGGACCATGACCATCCTTTTGGCGACCAAAACGCTTGCATTTTACGACTCGGGCTCTCCTACGGAAGCCCGAGTGAAAATAAATGAAAACCGCTTGATTTCTTTCACACTGTTTTCATAAATCCAGCAACAATATTCGACCTTGGCTGGATATATAGGTTGAACTTTTTGTCGCCACTGGAACCAATCAACAAATCTAATCGAAGTATATATACAGCCATTGAAATATAGCTGTTCCAACGGTTAACATCCAAAAGCCAACGCGACTGAACGCTGTGTTCATAAACAAGACAAATAATTGTCTCGGTTATGTAACACAAGCACGCCACCTCGCATCTCAACGAAACAAGCCACGGTCGTGTTGACTTACACGGTCCAGAATAATAACATACGAGCAAACGATCGAGAAACCAAACCACCTCGTAAGCACTTGCAATTGCTTTGGGATGATGCCATTCGTTTTCACTCCTACTGCATGTAGATTGCATGTAGAATGCATGTAGAATCCTTTGCGCCACAAAAATGTGACGTCATTAAATACTCTGCCAGCCAGATACATACACAGACAGACAGACAGACAGACAGACAGACATACATACATACATGCATAGCACGAAAGGGTCTGGCTTGCGTTCAGGACACCCATGAGATCACAGATAACCGTTCAGGACACCCACAAGATCACAGGTAACAACAAGATTAGAATGCGTTCTCCACTTTGTCGACCGCAACTAAAACTCGTGTGCTTGTTCAATCGTATGTAGCTGTACTCTAATAACTTTAAGACGGATTCCGCTTAAAGTTCGAGCAATAAGGGCAAAAATTACTTACTAAAATCTACTCATAGCACGGTACCTCTGGAATACTATTTAAAACAACTCCCTTTAGTGACCCCGCGATTTTAATTCCCAAGCATTCTCCAGAAAGTTAATGTCAAACCTCGTGAGAATGCTTAAAGCGTGTGTTATTGTGTTTTAACGAACGCCAAACGTCTGTTTTGATTGAAATATGGATAACTTAAAGTTCTATTTTCTCCCGCGGGGTCAGCTTGAGAGCTTAAGTCTCGATAAGTTCTTCTTAACTGTATTCAAAATATTACCATGCCATGAGGTTTCTTTGGTAACTAAATTTTTGCCATGATTGTTCGAATGTTCTGCGGAAATCATCTTAAAATCCAAAGAACTTTTTCCAAATTTAGGGATAAAACGGCAGTGGCAACCACACTGGTTTGGTTTATTTCATACATAGGAATTTTGTTTTGGATAAAATTGACTTACCTGGTTTGTATCCCTTATAAGTGACAGCTTCTTTGTTCTTAGAGTTATTAACCTATATTCTCACCTCAGTTGTGTCTCGTCGTCTGTAGTGTGCCCATCTACCTCTAGGCCCTTCAGTAATGAGATATGTATCACGTCATCTGGACACAGCGGCTCCGAAGATTCTCCACCTCCGTAGAGGATTGCTCCTTCAGTAGAACGTATGATCTCTTTAACTCGAGATTCCACATGAAGTGGACAGCAAAAACAGTGTAAGCAATACTCTCCAAGTGGTAGATATTCAGTGTTAGTAGTGCACAAACATGCAAAGAAACATCCTGCTTGTGGGATGCGCCCAGTAATTCGAAAATTGGGACTTTTGCGTCTAGTCATTTGAAGAGCACCACTTTTGCGCCCAGTCATTTGAAAAGCACCACGTTTGCGTTTCCTATTTCGTTCTGCTGAACGTTCCCACAATATTGTATACCTGCAAAAAGATGGTCACATAAACTCATCAGTTAATTTATATTATACACTTTATCAAAATGTATGATATATTTCAGGCGCGTTGATTGGCTCAGCTTCCGTAGGAATTCAGCATTATACCACGCCTGACTGAGGCCAGAGGAGACGTTTTTTCGAGGAAGAATTGACTGAAGGTGAGGTAACAAAACTGTTGGAAAAGTCGACATTTTGTGCCTGTTTTCAACAAAACAATTATATCACTCACGCTAAACCTCTTTGGATATACCTATGCATCATATGATAGCAAGGGCATGCCCATGGAGTAACCGGATTTTTTTCCTAACTCCATTTAATTAAATGCGGCGTCTTTGGTCTTCTGCACATTATAAGTTTCAGAAAGTTAAAGCTATGACAATGGGGCTTAAAAGATTTATAGCTGGTCCAAACTGATTTTGCAAAAAAATGATGTTGGAAAACCTCAAAAACAGATTAAACAAAAACCGATAAATAAAAGGGGTGGCGAATGATCCTTCAAAAACCATGGGTCTCGCAAAATTTTCGCCGAATTTCACGGGTCCAGTCTCGTTTTTTAGAGGTTATGTGCGTCTCCCAGACTCGGTTTTTCTCACAAAGCTGTCTCGCAGTCTCGATTTTTTTCAAGGCTAAGAAAGTCGCGAAGTACCGATTTCTTCATTTTTTTTTAGTAAAGTTAAATGACATCACAACATCTTAGAACCTGAACGTCTTGAGTTCGCATTCAAAACACTTTAAAATTTCGGTCTCGCAATTGAAAAAAGGAAAATGTCTCGGGCTCGCAAAGAAAAACGCTAATCTCGTCGTCTCGCAAAGTCTCGCATTTACCATTCCCCACCCCTAATAAAGCTACAATTATCTAAAAACTAGTAGTAATCAAAGATCATGAGTGCGTTCGACACCGTCACTTTCATATATATACCTTAAATGACTAAACTAGCTGACTTTCAACCTCTGTCTATTGCTAAAATCATCATTTTTCATGAACAACCGAGGTTGTACACAGATAGATACAGTGTCAAAGTCCATGCCAGTGAAGAGGTCCCTTGTATAGACTACGATGGCCGATTTATTGTTCAAATCGTTGCGTGACGGCGCCAGTTTCCGTAGACTCGCAAAAATAGTAGGCCTTCAAAATTTCATGTTTTGACGTAAACTCAGCATGAATTCAAAACGTAAACAAAAGAACAAGCTTAAGCTCTGGCCTGTAAGCAATTTTAAAGCTCCCATTCGATTTGCGTTCATGAAAATCTTCTCGTTTGCCCAAAGGGAAATTCGGTTCGGTTTGCACAACTTCACAATTCAGGCTCTGCGTCTATGCCAAGTTTTGTTTGATTTTTCTAATTTACTTTCAATGACCTGAGACTAAAGGGGACCACAACGACATAATTATTTACATTCATGTAAAATAAATAAAACTGGTATATAAGCCGTTTAATTAGCTGAACATTCTTTCTAGGTGTTTATTTACATACCAACATTCTCAAGTTAACGTGCGGCTTCTGTTTCCATTCATTTAACCCGCTACAACGAGCTAGACAACTCGGTAAGATGGTTCTGTAACCGCGAATCATGGCCATCTGCCGAGCTACACAACTCGGTAAGTTAAAGTAATATATTTTGCGCACAGAAATCAAAGCCAGTAAAGTAAAACGACACATTTCCTCGACCGATTTCTTCCGCACAAAGCAGTGTTGGTTTTTGGTCGAAGACAAGACGGTAGACAACAGGCAGCCGAACTGCACCTTTGTGTTTGTCCAAAAAGTCATGGGAATATTCCCTTTCATACCAAATTAATTCCAAACGCATTTTTCGAATAGTAACTTAACTTGGTATTGATTGCTTTAATGCTCTTGAAATTACAAGTGTTCATAGTTAGCGAAGGCCTTGAACCCCACCCATTAATCTGAATGGGGTTTACATAACACATCATGAACCTGAAGCAAGTTCAACGTGTTTACAGTTTTAAGGAAAAAGGGCATAAACTGGGAAGATAAAGAGAAAACGGTCAAATCTCCTAATTTTGATCCATGATAAATGTTTTGTGCCGTGTCATGTTATCAGTGCATAGACAATGACGTCACTCCGATGCTTACCAACTGAAATGTGTCACTTGAAATGTCACCACCCCATTTCTTAAAGCAGCTGGTCTTGGCAGTTGAGTTGTAATCTCTTCCCAATCTGCCCTTGGATTAGTTTCATTTTCATCTTCTTCATGTGAATTCACTAGCACCCTTACATTACCAGACGATAATTTCGCACATTCATTGTTGTTTTGAAGTGAGAATGGAAGAGTAATTGTTGCTGGGTCAAAAAGCTGAATTTCGGGAGAGCAAGTGATGTGAAGGACGGGTCCAACGATCACTCCACTATCCTCATACCACTGCCGTGGGATTTCTTGCACCTAAAGTGAAACCACAACCAAAATATACATTAATTAAACGACGGGCTATTTTTGGAAATGGGGTTTCCCGTAGAATAGGAATTATGCATTAGGTACCATAATAATATTACATAGCAACCAAAACCGAAGGGTTGCTCTTATTTTCTTGTGATAAAAAGGACTGGATAAAGAAACTGGCATAAAATGGTTTAGCTTGATCACATTTCTTATACGTGTCAAAATGTAATAATCGTCCCCTTCAAATGCCTGATTTTGATGTTTCTATGGAGTAAAACGCTCGTTAAAATTTTACGAGAACTCAAACAAGCTATGCAAACCACCGTCAGTGGCTCGTGTTCCCACAGAACTTCTCGTTCTGCTACGTTTTTACTCACTTTCTATTTAACAATAAGATTGCAAACTCAAAATACATATCACGCATAGAAGTCGAGAGCACGCATTCTAATAGTTTCTGTATAAATCTACTAGTCATTCAAAACATAACCTAAATTCTCTTCACATACACTTCGAAAACGCAAAGAAGCGTCCACCGTTTTGTTACCAAGCACGCACTGTTATAGGCTGCTCACAATCTACAACAGACTAGATAGCGTGAAGTGCGGTCGTGATAGAACGGCAGTAGATTTACACTAAGACTCACTTGATATGCGGAAAACGTTTTCTATTTCTTATGTTATATGTTTGTTATATGTTATTCCCATGTTAAACTCTTAGCAATACAAGTGTATAACGTATTGAACAATCTGTCAATACTTTTTTACGTTAAATTACAATATTGGAGTATTTTTCTCTCAGCTTGCGGGATTTATTTGTTTATTTTATTTTTATCTATTACAAATTTAATGGCCCAGGCACCTTACTTACTACTTTCTAGATAATAATATAATACAAAAAAGGAAAGGTGCCATAAGGATGGTCAGCAATAGAGATATAGTCTCTCACACCCCTCTTAAAGTAGGAAACACTTGAAGCCCGACGGACTGACAGTGGCAGCCCATTCCACATTTCAGCAATCCTATTAAAATAGCCTACCCTAAAAATATCGGTACTCGCATAGAATGAAAATGCTTAACCTGGTTTCGAAATTGTCAATGAAACATGTGCTTCTTCGAATTATTTGTAATGAAAATGTAGGCAAACAAAGTCAAAACTGCTCAATGAAAATGTATACAAACAAAGTCAAAATACTCAATTTTAAGCAGACATCTTAGTTTGGCAAAAGTCAAAGACTTGAAGTAAGGTTTGAATTGTTCAGAATAATC
Organism: Orbicella faveolata; assembly: GCF_042242905.1. NCBI lineage: Eukaryota > Metazoa > Cnidaria > Anthozoa > Scleractinia > Merulinidae > Orbicella > Orbicella faveolata. The sequence continues at coordinate 7,938,867 of NW_028301576.1, forward strand.
TTCACATTGCTGAAACTTAAACAAAAGGAACTTGCACTAACTCGACAGAGATTTTGCAGCTAAATTGAAACTGCACACATCATCTTATATACGCACGGCCGTGCGTACATAGAGATGTCGTTCATGATGGCTCAGTAGGAATTAGATAGGACTAGCGGGTGCGCTGTTATAATACATTGTTACACTTGACGATATGGTATATTTAAGTTCTACAAATGAGTACTGTGGTAGTACAGCATTGTGCTGGTTATAATCTCGCTAAAACCAGTTAGAGGTCGCGGTTAGAGAGCGCTTCATAAATTCTGTAGTCAATTAAGTTTGCATGACAAACTCGATAAGCATACCTTCAGAGTTAACTGGAGTTCCTTGTTTTCACGGACGACACTTGCTGGGACTGTTACAATCACGTCTGGATACTCTTCAACTGTACAAGTAAAATCGCGATCCTCCAAAGCATGGGGGGTGTAAGTATAGGACTTGAGACGGCAGACGACAGCAAACGAGGAACAACACATAACTTTAGCCTCAGCAAAGGGAACTTCACCTTGAATTTTTGTGAAAGGAAAATTCAATCCATGGTTATTTTTAATAGCGACAAACCTTATAGTGTTGGTTTAAAAATGATCATTTGTAATGAGTATTTCAGTAACTTCCAGTTATCAAAACTAAAACAATAAGTTATAAAGTGCGATTTAAAAAAAAAAAAATTGCATCAGCATATACCAAACCACAGGGTAGCGTTTTTCATGCATTCTGATTGGTTATTTAATCTCAGGATAGTGCGTGCTATCCACTTCTCAGGTCGCAAGAGTAATAAGTAAAATGGTTTCTTGGTTTCTTACCGTATCAGAAGGAGAAATTTTACGAGATTCCTACTAACACAAAGAAAACAGCAGAATTTGGCAGGGGAGTATTTACAAGAACGATTTCATTGCCGTGAAGTTAAGGGCGAAACCGACACAACCATTTGTTTTCAACTGCAGTTTTACAAAAACTTAGCAGGTTAGTGTTACTGTTTAGAGGTTAGTGAAATTAAAGCGATGAAATTTAATATATAGATTTAGGCAAGCCTAAAAGCGGAGCTCCTGGGCTGGGTTGTTCAAAGCCCGGTTAAGGTTAGCGTATACTTTCAGGTGTCTTGCGTGCAAGTGATGTAGCGCGTCCGGTCTAAGCTGTAGATACCTAAACCCTTATATCAAATTAAGGCTTACATAGCTGGCTATCAAACTATATCAAGAATTTTGAAATGAAATGAATTATCGAGTTTTTCACAACCACTAAATGCAAGTGCCTCAATCACCTTTTGAAAGCTACAAGTCAAAGCGAATTTTGTTTTTCGCCAATTTAATTTTTTTGCTCGGTTTCAGGACCCTAAGCGTTAAAAAAACGTGTCTAGGTTTTGGCATATTCAATTGCAGTAAAAAGTTACTGAACATTTTCAAAATAGGATTAAAAATATGTGTTGTGATTGTACAAAAATCGCTCTCGGAGAAAGAATACTTCAAAATAAACAATTCGCAGATATTTTTTTTGTGGTTCATACACGTATGTTAAATTAGCTACTGTCCAAATCTGAAAGCCATTGAACAAATTCCCTTTGAGTTATAACTCTTGTCTGCTTCAAGCGAAAAAATTTATTCGAGAAAACAGCGCTAAGAAAAATCTCTCGCTTCGCAACCAAACTCCGCCCACAAAAGCCTTCAATTGGGTTCTCAGACAACTGAGCCAATTAGTGCAGGGAAAGTTTACTACCGTTAACCTCCTGGTGAAATTTATTGACGCATGAATTTCCAAAAAAACCTTGTATCTAAGTTTTTCTTGAAGCTGGTCTGGCAAAATGGGCAAGACGAAAAAGATACAAAAGCTAGAGCAGCTGGGCAAAGAAAACAAACAACTGAAAGCGCAACTTCGCTTCCCGATTTTTTTATTTTCCAATGGGTCTCAATGAATCCAACGATTCATCGATATCAGACTCATCAGAAGAGTCTCTGTCAACATCCCTGTTATTGCTGTCAGGTTCTCAAATTTTTACAGAACCTTTCTCTTCTCTTGACTTGATCTTGATACGATGGCTATAGCTTCATCCGCGAGGCGAACTTTTGCTTCTTCACTCACTGATGTACTTTCCATCATTCTTCCCTGTTTTCGCTTTTTGGAACCGGTCCATGTTTTTCCGTGGTTCATGTTTACTTAAAACTAAATAGGATTACACCTAATACGAAAAATGCTTGGTTGTCAGAACAACAATGTTGATCAAGTGAGTAGTCACTTCGTGACACCCATATAGGAAATTCCCGCGAAAGTCGTCTCGGTCGATTGCATACACACCATAGAGCCGTCAATCAAGAGGTGAACTTTTACTTCCAGTGAAAACGTAAAACCGCCATTTCTCTTTCTTGTTGTTGCTCGATGGTGCCTTGGGTAAACATTTCGCCAAAACCAGTATTGGCAGTTTCGTCCGGCGTAACACTGGGTTCTGTTTCTTCTTTGTTTTGTGACTGGCTCATGGAGCGAATTTTTGGCCGGGAATTCGGAAAGTGATGAGTCACAGACAGTTTTTTGTAATGGCTCTGTTTGTATACTAAATAGTTAGCTAAACTCGTAATCTATTTGAGTTTTCAATACTTGATAAGTGGACGATTACTCCTTTGTTTGTCGCTTCCAGCATAACAGTGTTCTTCTTTTCCTAGCTTCCTCCTCGAGCACATGTTCTTCTTTCTTCTTTTCGTATTAAGCGTAAGTTAGAAAGGAACGGACTTACTTGTGATCCTCGCTTGACTGACTTGACTAGTCAACTGTTTCCAGGGTACTGGACTGGTTTGGCTGGCGGTTTGTGCCTGTTGTCGAAACTTGTAGCAGAGGTTCGACTCTTCTTGGACAGAAATTCGACTGCAGCGACGTCAGCTCCGGTAGTGGAGAGATCCGTGAAACTTAAGAAACTGAAGTGACTCACAGGTTCCACAAGGCTCAGGTTTATTAAGTAAAACTCTTACAGCGATCCTGTTAAGGACGTGTTGGCGAACGCTTTGGAAGGTTCTGAGTTAGTACAGCAATAACTGGTGGTTCCCGTCGAATTTCTGTGAGCCTTCTGAAATTTTACAAGCGCGAGCGATATTTAAGCTAGAGTAACGTGATAGCTAGCGGAAAACCCATGTGACATAAATGCGGTAAAAAAGGGAAATAGCTAAAATGTTACGAAAGAAAACTAACTGAGGCACACGGGTGCCTTTACAAGTAGACCAAAGGCCACTCAGCTCATTGAAAAAGAAATAGGCAGTCGAGGCCTGTATGTGGCTGCCTTGAATATATATAATTGGCCGAACTCCTTGTGTTTATAGCGAAAAGGAAAGTGTTCGGTAATTTGCACTCAACACAGTGACTGCAACAGTTCTTTTCATAGCTTCATCTTCGTTACGCATTCGCCGATAACCCACAATCTCTCTAAGCGTTGTTTGTTTGCTCACATACCATGTACCAGCCTTGATCTAGAATTACTGTTATGGAATATCCTTTGAAACGGTCTTGATAGCATAAGTGTAACAAATATCTTAAAAAACACTACGCTTTTAAACTTTCAGAACATGTTTCGATGTTTTCAAATATCATCATCAGTCATTATAAACATACTGCATGTTCAGGTTTCACCTGTTCAATATAAAAACTCTCACTTTTAAGTCGAGAAAAAGTATTGGCATGATCTAGAGTTTTAAAACTAGAAACATCACAATTATCTCGACAATTCTTAGAAAAATTGAGATGTTAAAAAACTTACGAATTCTTGTCCCGAAAAAGATGCTCATTAACGCGTGTGCTACAATGCCTTCACCAATACAACGAACTCCACAGCTCACACAAGTAAACTGATAAACAACACGCGATTTGAGAGAATCTGGAACAAAATGTTTAGGACTAAACTTATTTCTAAGTTTGAATGAAGAGATAATTTTTACATTTAAGTCTGCAATATTTGTTAATAATTATCAATAAATGAAATTTATCTTCCCATGTAGGAAGAACAATAACTAATATAAGGTAAGTTATAGAAATGGCAGTTGGATATATCAGTTTAAGCAGTTTAAGGCCTTAGTCAGGAATGTTAAGTAAAATTATGGTTGGGCAGCTATATCTCTTGTTATATTTGTTTCACCAAGCTGAAATGTTCCCAGATTATAAAACTCAGCATCCTGACTTGCCTTAACATATTATTCTCATCACCTGACCTGTCACATGATTAGTTTGTTTAAATTAAGTGAATTGGCAAATTGGCGGCAAATTTTCATTCTATTGATCAGTAAATGAGTGTTTGCCATATAAATTTAAATTATCTACCTTGCTACGTTTGGAATGATCTTCCATAATTTCGGTTTTAGAAGATAATAAATGATCAAAAGTCGAATTTTGATTAAACAACGTGATGTTTGACTTTATAAAATTTTTCTGTGAAAAAAGGGACGGTCATTCCAAACGTGAGAGGATGGAAATGATAGCCCTGCATCTAAAACCTGTTTTTGTTGGATATTATATTACTAAAAACCACCACCAATTCCTCAAATAATGGCTATTTTCTGGTAAAAGTCACAAGACATGTCAGAAGCACCAATATAAAATTCTTCTTTAAAATGTTCAGGACGTTAAAACCTAACAGCGTGCTAAATTTAGTTCCACTGCCTTTATGCCTTCAGAAATGTAACAAATAAACTATTTTTACCTGTAAAAGCCTTTGACCCAGTCCTTGAGCTGTTACTAAGATCAACTTTAACTGATTTGTCAGCCACTTAGGCAACATATTGGGTTTCAAAATATAAGAAAGGTTTTTATGTCATTATGAAAACCCTCGTTAGTCACTAGGTGCTAGACTTTTTAAAAATAAACAGAAGTGATACACAGGCCTTGATGATCACAGGCACTCTGCTAGATAACAATATATCTAAAAATAGCAACTGACCCTTTTCCTCTGTTCCATAGTGAAGTTAAGCAGGTATTAAGATATTGAAAAAACAAACTGGCGATAAAGGCAGCCATCTTCAAAACAGGCGCAAGACTGATCTAGTGGCAAGAACAGTTTTAAGACTTCAGAGTTCTACGATCATATTGTATTTCAGTGGCCAAATAAGTTGTAAGTCTTTCTCATGCTTTCTTGTCAAAATCGTGACAAAAAAATCCACCGGCATGTAGAGAGTTTCTTTGCAAAACAACACTCCAAATGTGACTCATTTTTCTCAAAGATCATGTGATTTTGAATACTTTTGACTCAGTTACCAAATTTCGACAAGGATTAACGCAAGCTTTTCTTGCGTGATCCATATCAAAATAAGTTTCCAAGTGAGGAATTTAGTACAGTTTAAGACAATCACAAAATTATTTGTGTCACTGTTTATTTTAATTTTCTGCTGTAAAACGTCAATCCAGAACAATTTTGTCCAGCGTACTATGATAGCATAGTACTTTAAGACCAGTGCAGTTCTTTAACCAATGAAAAAATTGGCTGACACGGGGGCTAAAGGGGAACCCACAGCTACTCTATCTATTAGATTGTAAAAGCAACCGTTGAATGATAAACGAGTGTAGCTAATAGCAAAATAAAAAAGGTTGAATTTTGTCGAGTTAAAATTCAAACATCCACAGTTATTGATATGTGGCAGAACACCCACTCTATTAAATAGAAGACTTCAGGATATGTATATTTTAATGTACACAGTCAAGAACAATTTATGCCCCGGGAGAATTTGCTGCTTATTTAAAACCCAGTCTGCCAAGTACAATTTACGCAATACTGACTATGTTTTACCATATTTCAATACTGTTACTTTTGGAAAACTCTCACTTAGATAGCTGGGTCCACAATTATGGAACAGGCTCCCCAGCAAATTAAGTTTGACTTCAAGTATTAATATTTTCAAAAGATGAACACAATAATTAATTTTAATGCTTTTATTTTATGAAACTTGTTAACAGACAATTTTTTAACTTATTGTTATTGATATTATTATTACTACTACTATTATTTAAAAAATATTATCACTATTATTATTCTTACTATTACTATTATTATTATTATTATTATCATTATTATTATTATTATAATTTAGAACTGTCGGACATTGATTTAGATATCGAAAAAGGACATCCAAATATTCGTTAAGGCAATTGAGAATGCTATTTCTGGGGAACTCTAGCGGAAGCCACGAACACTGAGCCAAGAAGTGGACCTGCATATAGCTACAGTGGTTTTTTTTTTAAAGTAGAGTTTTTGCTATTTAAATGTGTAGAGTATTTTTTGCTATTCTTATTTAAATTTTTTCGACAAATGACAATAGACAAATTTATAAGGGTTGTAAAGAATGAGTGTAATTTGTAATTCGTTTGTAAGTTAGTATTTCCCTGACATATATATCGTCCTAAGAATTTTGACAGTTGTAATTTTTTATAAGCCACTCATAAACATTATTAGTTTATTATTACTATTAATTGTCATTATTATTATTATTATTATTATTATTATTATTATTATTATTATTATTATTATTATTATTATCGTCCTCACGTAATGTTTGCTTAGAGTCCTTAGGGCCGAGACCAAACCATGGTCCTGGGGCACTAGGGGATAGCCAGTTTTTAGCTTGATAGCACCCTCCTCAAAATGTGTGCTGTACCTAGCAAGGTTATCTTTTGTAGTTCACTGATGCTTAATTGGCCGGGAATTCTTCCAAGATAAGTTTCTAGTCCCTTTTTGATAGCTCCAAGTTATTATTATTATTATTATCATTATTATTATTATTATTATTATTATTATTATTATTATTATTATTATGATGATGTTTTCTTTGACCAACTGAAAGTCTAGTTCTGGAACGAAACAGTGGACATTAAAGCCCGTTTTCAAAAAGGCATAAACACAAGCATAAGCATAACAGTAATAGAGGCATCCACAGCACAAGTATCAGCTCAAGCTCGTAGCAGTGAAGACCAGCACAACACAAGCAAAAGTGTAAGCAAAAGCAGAACTAACTTTCTTGTGCTTCTTGTGTTTGCCCTTATGCTTATGTCAAGTGAGAATTTGCTGCTGTAACCAAGCCATTAGCATGACCAAAAGTCCGCCATCTTGTTTTATTGTATCGAGAAGGTATGGAACCGAAAAAAGCAACTATCAAATCTGCGCATGCCCATGTGCTTATGCTTGTGTTGAGGGCGTCCTAACTTCTGTCATGCTTATGCTAATACTTGTTCTTATATCGTATAAAAAGTCCAAACTTCGACAATCAGCCTTAGTGCATATTTCCTACTTAAGTGAGTACATGTATTTGCTTCCTCCAAACTTATTATGTGCAATAACATGCCAGGGCAATTGAGTCCTTTGCAAATTTTCTGAGGCGATGTATCTTGGCACAAAATCCTGAGAGATTAAAAAACAATGGATTCTTTCCACAAAAAGCCTTCAAAACACACCAAAACAGAAAAATAAATTGTTTGTTTAATTTAAAATGGACCACGATGCCCGATTTGGAAAGAGGTGAATAGCACTTCTCATATTCTCAAGTTAGGCTTCTTGTCCGTTTCTTGTATTTAAAATAAAACATGGTATTTCTTCAGCAAAACATGAAAGTGGGTATTAGCTACAAAAGTGCATATTTGAAATAAATTTTTTTTAACATAGAAAACAAGGTGGAGGCAATGGTTTATACAAAGCGCCCACCATCTCTGCAGCAAAAACGTCGTAAAAACCCAAGGGAGGGGTTTTAAAAGGCAGAAAAGGTATGGCCACCTTCAAAAAAACCTGTTCAGATTAAGGTCGAGTTTACTTGTAAGCTAACAACAGGATATTATTCAAACTAAGCTTGGCAAAGAACCAAAAAAATATTTCACATTGATGGGGGGTTTGAAGGCAATTAACCTTATCTAAATGACCTTCGCATTTGGCCAAAAGCTGGATTTTATTTTAGAATTTAGGTCCGTGTACCAAAGAGTAGGTAATTGCTACGTAGGTGATACAAGAAACGTGATAGAAATGTTATAGTCCTTAAAATTTAGTATCTTTTTACAACGGTCAAGGAAAAAAGTGTTATTGTTAACCACAATGCCTATTAAAAGGCATTAAAAACGTAATGAGAAAACAAGCAGCAAATAGTTACTTATGAATCTAAAGGAAAAAAGCAAACAAGCAAACAAGCAAGCAAGAAAGAAAGAGTGTTGAATCTGTACAGCATGGTTGAAATTTGTATTTCCAAAATTGTATGTCCAACGCTGTCAATTTATCGTCGGTTTTGTACCTGTCTTTTGAATCCAAAATTGATTAACCCTCAAGTTAACCTATCTATCTTCCCAGGAATCTTACATTAGCAACACAAAGAATGATTACACAGAAATGCCTTAACAGGAATGTGTGATTCCCGCTATTACTTTGTGTCCACGTGACTTGAGTCACGTGGACACGAGGCAAAAATGAGAACAATAACCAGTGTCTGAAATTAGCACTCGCCAGCTCGCTAATGCAAGTGTGAAAAGCGTCGGGCGAGTACAAATCATTGATCACTCCCCCGTTTGGCGAGTACGATTTTTATTTTTGGGAAATTATTTAAACTTAAACATTGATAACACTTATCTTTATTTTCCATTTCGGCAAGAATATCTCTAAACCAGTGCTTTTTCTGTCTTTTAATCTTTTGAAATGCCCAACTAATTTGCCAAGTTTCATAAATAGACAAAATGAACTATGATAATTAACAGAGAGAAACAGGGGTGTTTTCTTGCTAAGGAATAACTCTCACGAAGATTCATCAGTAGAAACCGAAATCCCTTGGTTTAAGGTCTTTCAGCATAATTTTTCAACGAAGGCAAAACGTCCGTCTTCCACGTGCCGACAAGTTGTTTCCTCCAATGTCTCGATTCTAGGAATATCTGTGAGTTCAGTATAGTAATGCCAGCTGTTAGTTTAGCTGTTTTTCAGTTAAAACTAGGGAAATGTAGAAATATTTCCAATGAAAAATATTAGTCTGCGATCTTGAGGCATCTCGTAATTGGACCAGAATGCATGCTGTCAAAATTTTGACATCATCAGAATAGAGATGTAAAGGCAGGGCTGTGGGGTGGAGGAGGAACTCACAACAACGGAAAGGAGGACATCATAATCGAATGACATTACAGTCAACATCATAACAATCGAATGCAGTCCAATTGACCATCGAATCTAATCGAACTCAATAAACCATTCGATGCACAAGATTGCTTCAATTTTTTTGTGGAGCTGATTGTTTTTGATTACCCATCTCAGTCAGATACAATCATGCAAACCGGTTGATAAACCTTGTTTAATGGAACGTCTGATTTGGTTATATTGGTTTAGCCGGGGAAGATAGTATCACCAAACACCAAACTGGGAGCGATATTTGAAATGTAATCTTCACGCACAAGGACAAACAGAAAACACATATGGCCGATCAATGTCAGCACCAGAAAGCATTCAATTCTCACACACAACTGGGAGCCACGACACAAAAACAAGCAACAGGAAAAGATGCTTTGCTTCGCTTGTGCTTCGCTTTCACAACATAGCAATCAAAATGGCATAATTTTTGTCTTTTATGTACCTTGACTTCAGAAGTATGCGAATTACCCTTATCAGTATGGTTAATAGAGTCCACAAAGCTACAACAGTTGCGAGCAATACAAATCTGTGTTACACCATTTTGGTTTTGTTTCTTGAATTTCATCCCAGTCGACCAGGCTGAAATTTCCCATATAAACAGACATCAAAATTTGTCCCGGCAACCGAACCAGCCTGGTTACCGGGCTCATATGAAGAGGCCCTAAGCCAGAAGGCCGGAAGGGTGGGTGGGTGGGAGATCAGCCAATGGTGAAGGGCAGCAAGAAAACTGGTAAACAGCAACAAACCATGTGACCAGCCCCCTTGCACACTAGCACCCTGACTCTCAGATGTGTATGTAGGAAAAACATCTTCCCCTCTTTCGTTCCTTCGTTCTTTGCAAAAGAGAAGAAGGCAATGTTTGTAAGTAGGGTTCCTACTCCATTCTAACTGTTTTACTCAGCACAAAAAATATAAGGTTTCAATAGTACTTTAAATTATCAGTGGTTTAGTTCATTACCTGACGCTTGCCATGTGTTTGTTGTCTCCAAATCTCTCCAGTCATTGTTGTGTGAATCTACTAACTCTCTGATAACAATTTCATACCCTCTAAGGTTAGTGGCACTGTGAGGTAAGGCAACTGATACCATTTCACCAAAATCTCCAGTAAAATTGGAGCCATGCGGATCATCGTAAGAAAGCTCTATCACATCGCTTACCAATGCTTCGTCCTTCTTTAAAGGTGGATAGTGCATTGGGTCCTCCAAGAGTGTGCATATGAACAACACGGGTTGTGTTACAGCGTTTGGGGGAAATGTAATACAAGCAGCAGCTTGAATCCCTTGAGGCTTCCACACTACTCCCAGTCTGTTTATTTCACATCTAAAACGTCATTAAAAAGAAAAAGAAAAGCAAAATCACCATGAGCATTAGTGTCAGGCAATTAAACCCAATAAACGACTGCAAGAAGGCAAGTAAAGGAACATAGTGACGTCTTTTCATAATAGGGGAAGGTAGTGGGCAGAAACTAATTGGACAGATTCGAAACATATATAACTTTAAAACTACTTTAGTACAGAAATAAAAAAGAAATATACATGTAAGTTGTGTAGTAGTGAGTGTGGAAGAAAGGAAATTGGGCATGATTTTTTTGGTGAGCAATAGCTTATGCACGAATGTTTTAGTAGTAAGCACTTACTCGTTTTTTTTCCCATGACTTCACTCCCAAAATTTTTACTCAGCATTTTTTGCTGTGCAGGAATTGTCTCTTTTTTTTTTGGAAATTATCCATTCTCCCTCCCCCACCCCCCACCCCCCCCCCCCCCGCCCCTGCAAAAAAAAAACGGTCCATCTCTAAAGGATAACTATTTTTCTCCGTTGCAAGTGATGGAAGCCCACCCTTTGGCTGTGGTTTCTGTTGTATGACAATCTTGATTGTAATCTTCAGGCATATTTTAGACATTTCTCCTTGTTTCGTTTGACACTAACAAATAAAATCATCAATTTTGAATTTCCCATTTCCCATTTCCCATTCCCTGGTCCCTTGTCACATGACCAACAATTGATACAACAAAATGCTCTCTAGTCATTTTTAGGAAAAGTTACCAAGTACGACGATGTTGTTTACGTTAAAAAGTGTTAAATCAGTGTGGGCACTTTGTACAACACCAAGGCGAAATAAGGTTATGGCTTAGAATCAATACGTCTTGGTTACGAGCTTTTTACTAAGTAGTACTGCATCTGCGTGATCAAAACTATGGGGTGTTTAAGAGTCAATTCCTGTGAATACCGAGAATGAGATGACAGTCGCGAAATTTCGGATTTCTCCATATTTTGCCCAAATAACCTCTACAGTGAGTTGCTTTCGAAAATACCATTCAAAGGTCCTGAAGCGCTTTTGTTTCTTCGAAATCGACGAAAGTCCGAGAATCGTCATTTTAGCTGCCTGCCGCCGCCGAAAATGGCCGAAAATTGTGCATCTTCTTTTCGCTCATACAGATCAACGCGACGATATCTATATATACGTTAGGTAGCTCATAGTGCATGTCTTGCTGTTTCTAAAGCATTAATTTGATTAGCAAAAGCTCCAAGTGTTATAATGTTTTAGGCCGATACAAATACCTTCATCGAAGCTCGTGAGCGAAAGGGCTAATTTTAGCCAATTTCAATACCATCAAAAGCCCACTGGTACATTGAATTTGAAGTCGAAACTAAAATTTTCTGAGAGCCCATACTCCATATTATGTTGTGTGAAAGTCTCTTCAGCGGCCCGAAAAAAGTACCCTATCGAGAGCAATAAACGCGTGGTACATTTTGAGAAATTCGTCATTCGTGAAACCAACATGGAACTTGGAAAGCTACCTTCATCAAGAACAAAAATAAGCGAATGGAAGCCTTTTTCGTCAATAAAGATGCTTGCAATCTGGGTTATTTTCCTTTTAGATTGACCACATGATTAACTTTGGTAAACATTTGTAATTAAATTAATATAGACGCTGCTTTCGGTGCATTGTAATGTTATCCAAATTTATTTCGATCATCAGCACGTGCATGCATATCGCCCGAAACTGAGTTTACTCCCGCCTACTGTATGTTTATTTTGGAAGGCTACAATTGTAGCACACATTATTCGTTCAATATCGGCAGTTTTAATTTTTGTGGAAGACCCACAGCCGAACCTGACTTCAAGAAAAAAAAAAACATTTTGAAACGTGAAACTTGAGTAATGAATCGAATACAGTTGCATCCATCATGTTTGGCGTAAATATTCGAGTACAACCATTTCATGTAAACAGGCACACTCCACTTTGAAAATAACCGTCTCATTGCAGCATTTCTTGAAATCCTGGTCTGAGACCAGGTAATGATAACAAAGCGCGAGCAGTTGGCGAAACCTCATGATCAACTGTTGCAAAGTTGTGGCATAATACGGCAAGATAATTCGACCGTTGTTTTTCTTACCCATATGCTTGCATTTCTAATATAATGGGTACAATTGCCCCTGTCTTTACCACCAGATTTATGGATGAATCGTTCGTTTCTAATCACCTAATATGGCACATACCTCTGAATAAAACACATACTGTGACATCATTTTGCTTGGAGTGTTCTAACAGTCTGCCACTTGCAAAACGTGAGTAGTAAGACAGAAAACCACAAATGTTTTTTAGTCAATCGCACTACGCTGTCCAGATTTCTTTCTTACCAAGTTTCCAGACTTCGCTCTCTTGTAAAGTTTCAAGACTTCGCCGTTCTGTTGGCCAGTCCGAATAACTGTCATGGTGTTAGTTGAGTACTTGACTTTGTTTGGTGGTCGTAGTTCAGACAATTCGGCAAATGTGGATTGCGCGACAATCATGAACATATGACGTTTTGCAAAGTGAGTGAACATGGCGACGTAGACCCCGAGGGGAGGGGGACACCCATATAAAAAGGACGGGGGCGCTCGTGGAAATTTTGAAAAGAACCCTTAAGAGGTACCAAGATCCTGTTTTGTGGGCGTGGCTTGAAATTTTTTCCCTCCTAAGAGATACCAATTCTTACATAACACTTTATCTCCTCTCATATTTCTTTTCGGATCAGTACCCTACAAGGCATCCCAAAAGCTCCCGCTGTGGACCTTGTGAGGCTAAACACCCTGAAGGCTACTTAATCATTTTTAACCCCTAAAAGGTAGGAAAAGCACCCCCGTCATGTTTATATGGGAGTCTGCCCGCCTCGCCGGGGGCGTGGACAGGGAATCAAAACTGTTCCTTGCTCGCCTCGTGTAGGCAGGGTGTTTTCTCTACATCTGCGTGAAAAAATGGAAACTACAGTCGATCCTCCACTATCAGCTACCTCTACAGAAATGGCCACCTCTCTGCAACGGCCACTTATTTCGTACTAGCAGACGGTCACTCTTATTTTAACCTCTCTAGAATGGCCACCTCTACACAACAGCAACAGCCACTAAAACGCGTCCCAACTGCCAAACTCACCCCTCCGAAACGGCCAGTTAATCAACAACTGAAAAACCCTGTCTACAAAACCCTATTTTTTATTAGACATGGTCACGAAACTTGATCTATACCGCGCGTCGTTGGTCTCTATTTCTGTTTGGTTTCTGTCTTACTGATATATTTTGATTGTGTTACGTACTACGTTACATGTTACACTGAGCATTTTTTTTAAGATAAAAATCTTGAGTCGCAAGGAAATATCGGTGTCGTACTTCACCCCTACTGATACCGTTCCATAAAAGCCACTTTCCTCTGTTCCCAACGTGACCGTTGTAGCAAGTTTCGACTTGATTACTGTTAATAAAAAACCACACCCTTCCTATTCAACTTTAAAACACAGGTATATTGTTTGTGCTTTTGGTAAAGAAATGCACCGGGGACATGACTGGGATGGAAAAAGAAGGCCTAGGAGGCACTAGTCTTAAATGGGTACGTGTTGAGAATTTACGTACATATTCACTCTTCCTACTTTCTTTTTTAAAACTATATAGACTATACAGTCGAACCTCCACTAACGGTCACCTCTCCACAGCGGACTCCTCTCTACAACAGACACATTTTTTGTCCTTGTGGACAGTCGATACATTCGCTCTCACTTTTGCCTCTAAAATGTGCAAAATAAGGCTACAATACATCATGCTAACTATTTTACACCGCCTAATTATGGATGTAGAAGTTCGCTTTGTCCATAATTGTGAATTCTCAAGGTAAAATAAAGACAAATTTTAGCTCCTCTGACTGTCCTATTAATCTGCTACCGAATTCCCGGCTTAGGAGGTATATATATGGGCGCTTTCCATTGGAAACTTTCCGGATTTTCTGGAACCTTTACCAGGAAATTTCCGTACCATTCACGCCTGTTTCGAAAATTTCAGAATTTTTGGTCGAATGGAAAGCGCCCATATTATAGTTTATATAGTTTAGCAGAAAGCAACAGGGATGAATATGTATGTGAACGCACACCGCGTATTTAAAATCTGATGCCCTCTAGGCTTCTTTTGCTCTTTTTGTATCCCAGCACTATCAACGGTGCATTTCTATTCAAAAAGCACAAACGACAAACATGTATTTTAAAGGTAAAGAGGAAAGGTGTGTTGTACAACTTAATACTTGCCATTAATCTACGTAGACATGACGTGATAGCAGGACCCCCGGCTCTGTGATTCGACGAGTTCTGTCCTTTTGCAGAATTTAACAACACCCCCTTCCCCCTCCCCTTGGGAGGCGCGGTGGCCTCATGGTTAATGCGCTCGTCTCCGGATCGATTGGTCCGGGTTCGAGCCCTGGCCGGGGACATTGTGTTGTGTTCTTGGGCAAGACACTTTACTCTCACAGTGCCTCTCTCCACCCAGATGTATAAATGGGTACCGGCGAACTTAATGCTGGGGGTAACCCTGGGATGGACTAGCATCCCATCCAGGGGGCAGTAGAAATACTTCTAGTCGCTTCATGCTACAGAAACCGCGATAAGCTCCGGCCTGATGGGCCACTTGGCTTGCATGCAGACTTTACCTACCTTACCTTCCCCCCTACATCTTCCAATTCCGTCCAAAAATGTTTAGTTAGGCTGACAATGCGAACTACCTTACTTGCACGAGCAAACAGTTTGGATTCACTCGCCACCGTCTTCACTCACTTCGCAAGTGGCCGTTTGTCACGTGTTTGTCACGCAATCGACATTTGCCGAATTGTCCGAACGGGGACCACCAAACAAAAGGCAAGTACTTGCTCAACTAACACCATGCCAGTTATTCGGACTGGCTAAAAGAACGGCGAAGTCGTGGAATTTTCAAAGGGAGCGAAGTCTGGAAACTTTGTAAGGAAGAAATCTGGAAAGCGTAGTGCGATTGGCGAAGAAACATTTGTGGTTTCCTGTCTTGCTGCTTTAATTCATACGTTTTCCAAGTGGCGGACGACTGTTGGAACATTCGAGGCAAAATGATGTCACAGTATGTGTTTTATTCAGAAGTATGTGCCATATTAGGTTATAGGAAACAAACGATTAATCTATAAATCTGGTGGTAAAAAACAGGGGCAATTGCAAGCATTAGAATTGCAAGCATACGGGTAAGAAATGCAACGTTCGAATTATCCTGCCGTAATATTTATGCCACAACTTTGCGACAGTTGGTCATGAGGTTTCGCCAACTGCTCGCGCTTTGTTGTCATTACCTGGTCTCAGACCAGGATTTCCAGAAATGCTGCGACGAGACGGTTATTTTCAAAGTAGAGTGTGTCTGTTTACATGAAATGGTTGTGCTCGAATATTTACGCCAAACATGATGGATGCAACTGTAATAGATCGATTGATTATTCAAGTTTCACGTTTCAAAATTTTTTTTTTTTTCGGCTGTGGTCTTCCACATAAAACTGCCGATATTGAACGAATAATGTGTGCTACAATTGTAACCTTCCAAAAGAAACATACAGTAGACGGAAGTAAACTCAGTTTCGGGCGATATGCATGCACGTGCTGATGATCGAAATAAATTTGGATAACATTACAATACACCGAAAGCAGCGTTTATATTAATTTAATTGCAAATGTTTGCCAAAGTTAATCATGTGGTCAATCTAAAAGGAAAATATCCCAGACCGCAAGCATCTTTATTGACGAAAAAGGCTTCCATTCGCTTATTTTTGTTCTTGATGAAGACAGCTTTCCAAGTTCCATGTTGGTTTCGCGAATGACGAATTTCTCAAAATGTACCACGCGTTTATTGCTCTCGACAGGGTACTTTTTTCGGGCCGCGGAAGAGACTTTCACACAACATAATATGGAGTATGGGCTTTCAGAAAATTTTAGTTTCGACTTCAAATTCAATGTACCAGTGGGCTTTTGATGGTATTGAAATTGGCTAAAATTAGCCCTTTCGCTCACGAGCTTCGATGAAGGTACTTGTATCGGCCTAAAATATTATAACACTTGGAGCTTTTGCTAATCAAATTAATGCTTTAGAAACTACAAGAAATGCACTACGAGCTACCCTCAATATATTGATAGATATCATCGTGTTGATCTGTACAAGCGAAAAGAAAATGCACAATTTTCGGCCATTTTCGGCGGCGGCAGGTAGCTAAAATGACGATTTTCGGACTTTCCTCGATTTCGAAAAAACTAAAGCGCTTCAGGACCTTTGAATGGTATTTTCGAAAACAACTCACTATAGAGGTTATGTGGGCAAAATATGAAGAAATCTGAAATTTCGCGACCGTCATCTCATTTTCGGTATTTACAGGAATCGGCTCTTAAGAATGTCAAAGACACCATACAGGAGGAATGAAATGGGGAATATGTCATAGCAAAAATATCTGAGAAACTAACTTCTCTGATTTGGTCCCCAGCGTCTTCTGCAACAGGTCAATCTTCACCCGGCTTTCTGACTTGGTATCCGGCCCTTCATCTGATAGTTTGGCCTTAATCTTTCTTTCTGACTTGGTATCCGGCCCTTCATCTGATAGTTCAGCCTTGATCTTGCTTTTTGACTTGGTATCCAGCCCTTCATCTGATAGTTCAGCCTTGATCTTTCTTTCTGACTCAGTATCTGGCCCTTCATCTGATAGTTCGCCCTTGATCTTTCTTTCTGACTTGGTATCTGGCCCTTCATCTGATAGTTCGGCCTTGATCTTTCTTTCTGACTTGGTATCCGACCCTTCACCCGATACTTTGGCCTTGATCTTGCTTTTTGACTTAGTATCCAGCCCTTCGTCTGATAGTTCAGCCTCGATATTTCTTTCTGACTTGGTATCCGGCCCCTCATCTGATAGTTCGGCCTTGATCTTACTTTCTGACTTGGTATCTGGCCCTTCATCTGATAGTTCGCCCTTAATCTTCCACTTTTTCAACTTCTTAATGTCAGACTTCAGCTGGCGAACTAAGAAAACAGAAATCATGAGTTCTGGCATTTGAACAGCACTGATTTTTTTGCCAGTGCCATTCAAATATGTATTATTTTGTGAATTTCAGGTCAAAAGTTGTTTTCTTATGATAGCAGTTTAAATCTCGTAAACTCTAAACTAGCCAAAACAGTCGCTTAAAAATTGTGTGAGAAAGAAAACGCACAATTCTGTAGGTCCAACCAATTATTCAGGCTGATTTGTTATTGATTCTTTATATAACATACCCCTCTGAAGATAAAATGAAAAATCTGTTTGGGATTTCTATTTTAATCCGTCTTTCATCACAAAACTTAATATAAACAACGAGCTGACTCAAGCTTTAATTTATGTATGTTTGCATTCCGACGAACAAGCTAGACAAAAGTACGGCTTGTTATTGCCATTTTAAAATTACAGTTATACTTCTATTTCAAAATTACTTTGTTACAATACGGCCATAGAATGTAATAGAAGCTGCCAATAATTTTTAGTGAATATGAAAGTAATTAAAAGTAAATTTATATTTGTCGGATCGGATTTCAGGCGAACATGTTCATTTCATATTTTTGTGATGAACTTTGGTAACTTTGTTTTGTACTTTTGTGGCTACTTCAGGGTCTCTTATTCATCGCTAAACGGTGAGTTCGATATATTTTCTTCAGGTGTTTTTTCTAGTTACAATGGATTAGTGCGTTCCGCTACGGTTTCTGGGAAACGAAACATCTGGTTTCAATATTTGTCGCTGTAAACTACACACAAACAGGTTTTATCTGCTTACTGAACTCAAACTAAATGATCGAAAAGGATAATAGCCAATGTACAATACATACACTGCTGAAATGCGGGACAAAGGTTTTGTTTTTTCAAAGTAGCAAGCTTTTCACTGGTTAAGTGACATTATTCTTGTTACATTCAATTAGAGAGTGTCGCGACTAGCTACCCAAATGGAAAGTACAATAGTACGAGAACAACAGTGCGCCCAAATCATCGATATCAGCTCGGTGGAGGATGGTTCCAGAAACGAGTCTGTCGCTACCCAGACCACACTGGCAAAGCCAAGCCAGATCGTAGTATTAACAAACTAAAGTCCAAAATCATATTTCATGAGTTGAACAATTTAGTGCCAGTGGGCTCAGGTAAGATTAATTTATTCTTGCTGATGTAGGATTGTCATTATTGCATGTTTTTCAATTAAATTTTCCGATTTTGTCGTAAAAAAAGAGACACTCAAACAAATGATGTTAGGCGCCGTTTCGACCAAAAAGATAGCCTGTGCGCAAAGTCAAACAAGCAAGCCGACGAGGAGTCTGGAGAGGAACGGGAAAAGCCACGTTTTCCCGCCTGCCTCCTCCCCCCCTCTCCCCTTATTTCCAAAGATTTTTTGTGTTCCCGTTCCATCTCGCGCAAATTGCGGACTCCTATAGAGATCTGTTTTACTTTAGTTATGATATTTCTTGGTTAGGTCTCTGCACTGACTTGCCATGCTCATGACGGGTGTAGCTGCCAACAAAAGAGATGAAGGTAAACCAGAAGTAAGAGGGAGCTCTAGGCTCGCTGAGAAGAGTCCAGTCAGCTTTTAGAATCTGTTTTTGCCACCGGAAACTCCGTTGCCATTTGGCCAAGAGTTATCACTGGATGAAACCCATGAGACTCCTGGTTATCAACCCTTTGCACTTCATCGTGTCTCTTGAGAAGCTGAATGACTTTTTGGTGAGTCGTGACTGTAGTCCAGTGCGGTACCGTGTTAGAGGTATGTTGTCCAAGGCAGCATGACGCACTAAAAGAGAACATCTAAGAAAGGTTAGGCAAGTTATTGTTGCTGTCGTAGAAACAGTTGCACCTGGACAGGAAGATGAAACTTGGGAAGAACTGACACGGTCTGGTATCTTGGATACTCAATTTGATGCTAGAAACATGGGGAGAATGCAGATAGAAACGGACCATTCAATACATGCCCTAGCTGCTCCTTACCGCCAATCTGAGGCAAGAGTTACTAAGTTGCAGATTTTGTCAATCATTGTCGATATATTCCCGCAACGGAAAATTCAAGATCCACTCCCTGAAGTTACAAAATACCAACTCTTTCAAGCTAAAAGAAATTTAATTTCGTGTGGAAGAAGGTTCATATCAAGTCCTCATTTTGTTCAGCACGTTGCCCACGGTACGCGCACGCTGAAGTTATCTACGGGAGAGACAATCAGTATGCCTAATGCTGTATGTAATATGGTTGCAGTGAGGATAATCACGCAATACGTATCATATTGCAAAGAAATCGCATTCAGCCATTTAAGTGAAAGAGAGCTGCACAGGTTTTAAAGTATTGTCCCGCCCAACAGAGAAAAGCACTACAGGGCCCGGACAAAATTAGCGCTGATGGACTGCGTGGAGTTAAGAAGCTTGACAATGTTATCACGAAGCTTGGAGAAAGGGGCAAGAGTTCTGAATGGGTGACTGAAGTGATCAACCTTTTGATGGCTTTCAAAAGTTACCTGAAAGACAGCTATCGTCTGCACGTCTCCACTTCCTCGAGGTGTCCAGACCACTGGAGTATGTTTGCCTTGAGTGATCCATCAGAGCCAGAATTTCCTAAAGTATGTGATCATTCCCATGACTTGGTGTGCGATGACTGTGAACGTATTTACCATCTAGAAAGTTTGATGAGGAATGCTTTCTCAGACCCTGAAGTTGTTTTTTACAGTAATAACGAAAAAGAAGATAAACTCCACGATGTGCAAGTTTCTCTGGAGTCAATCTACGCCTGGAAACGTCATCTGCTAAGGGCGTTACACCAGGACAGAGCAAGACAAGAAGTCTTGGATGAAGTCGATTCAAGCAAGATTTTTACCACGCAAGATTTTGCAATGAAATTCTTGCCACGCCGTTTCAAAGAAACACAGATGGAATGGTTCGGTAAACGTGGAATAAGTTGGCACATCTCGCACTGTGTGCGTCGTACCAGCTCACACGAGTGTGAAGTCTCTGTGCACTCGCACTTACTTCGTCAGTCAATCAGCCAGAACAGTGAAGTTGTTGCTGCAGTTATGCATCACACCCTCAGGAAGAAAAGGCCACACACCCAGAGATTAATGAAACATTTTTTCGAAGCGACTGTGCAGGATCGTATGCGTCAGGTGGACTACTTGTTCACATACGGCATATCGGTAGGTTGACTGGTATCTCCATCAAACGCTATGATTTCTCAGAGCCACAAGCAGGCAAGGGACCGTGTGACAGGAGCTCCGCCCACCAGAAATCCCATGTTAACCGGTTTCTTAATGAAGGAAATGATGTAATGTCAGCAGAGCAAGTCAAAAAAGCTTTGGAGTCACATGGCAGCATACGAAGTGTTGTTCCGTATGTGGTGTAGTATCCAGAGTCAGCTAGTAAGTGCCCCACACCACGCATTCCAGACGTAAGTCTTCTTCATAACTACCAGTATTGTAACGAGGGCCTAAAGGTATGGAGAGCATACAATATTGGCACCGGGAAACTGGTTGCAGGGGAGAATCTTGATAAGGATAGCAAGATACTACCTTCTGAACTTAGAATCATTGAGAGTGGATCACAGGGGGATAAAGAATCTGTCAAGAAAGATAATACTTGCTTGGCAGCAGCATTGCCTGGTCCGGTGAAACCTCTAAGGTCACCCGAAGAATCTGGAGACAAGGAAAGAGATTGCGGTCTGTTCAGCTGCCTTGAACCAGGGCGCATCAAGCAGTACATTACAATGGGCAAGCTTGAAAAGCACATCGCCTCAGAGAAGCACGCCTTTCAAGATATTTCTGAGCACCTTGGTGATAAAGTAATTAAGAGATGGGCCTAACAGTTTCAGCAGGTAACGTCAGAAAATCTTTCATCCCAACTGGAAAACAAACTGTCTTCACTCCGTCCCACAGAAGACCTCAGCTTCACCATACACCAGGTTCTTCAGAAAGGCTGGGCTTAGAAGGTACCTAAGCGGGCAACACGTTTTTCTGACAAGGTCAGAAATTACCTCCAAGAGAAATTCGACATCGCTAATGCTACAGGACATAAAGCTGATCCTGTGCAAGTCTCCATCGAAATGAGATGTGCAAGAGATGAGCTTAGTAGGCATTTATTTGCCGCAAGCGAATGCCTTCAAACACAGCAGACCCGTTCATTTTTCTCCAGGCTTGCCATAGCACAGAGGAAGAACGTGCAAAGCCCAGCAGATCTAATTGAGGACGACGTATGAGATCTAGAAAGTAATTCTCAAGCAGAGCAGTATGAAACGGAGTCGCAAGAGCTGCGTGAAGGTATCATCGCTGAGGTCGCAGAGAAGCACCCTATTTGTTATGAACACTTCAACCTGTGTGAACTAAGTCAGCAAAACAAGTTGAAAAAGTTCAACATAGACATGCTTGTAAGGATTTGTGAGCATTTTGAATTAGACATCGCCACTGTTTCCAGAAACAGAAAGGAGGGTTTTATTAATCAACTCCAAGAGCTCATTGGAAGTTGCAGCTGCAATATGTAACAGTTTGACTTAAATTTACAAAGATAGACTTTCATTGCATAGAAACGCTGGTTTATGCAACTGAAGCTCAGAAACGTTTCGAGAAAAGCGAAAAAAAAAGATGGTACGCGATAACATTACATGCCTTAGATACTGCAGAAATTTAGTTTGTTGTATGTAACTACCATTTGGACAAAAGACTGTAGTTGCATGACCTAAAAAATCAGCCCAGTGACTTCATGGTCAAAATAACACTTAGGTCTTAATTGCGACAATCTGAGGTGATGGAACCTTTTCGCTTTAAATAAAGCCAGAGAAGTTGTTGTTTATGGGAGAAAAGAAGTCTAGACATTTTTAAATCAAAATAAATACCGATTTTATTATCTCAAAAAGTTGAATAGCCTTTTGTGTTTGGGCGGTTTAGAAAAATCGGTCACACAAGTTTATGTTGTGTGTTATTAATGAATAACAGCTATTAACAGCATTGTCAATAGCTAACATTAAAGTTGAACTGAAAAGAATATAAAGCCAGACGAGGAGTCTCTGTTTCATAAAATGATTCAAAGCACTTAAGGAAAAATTGTAAGTCAGATAATCTCAAGTTATTTTGATTTTTTTTTTAAGAATTTCACGTTTACAGCTTCAGTTCTTCTATGCTGCTTGTTATAGAAACACTTATTTCACCAAAAGCAGTAGAAACCACAATTTAGATTTTAAAAAATGTATATTTTTCTTGTCTTCGTGGGGGACCTGTGAGTGTCATTTTCCAGTCACATTAACAATCCTTGAAAAACAGCAACCCAAACTTGTAACACACTGGCCATCAATGGCAAAGTACTAGGGACAAAGCAGTATAGTTTTTATCCCTAGTAGTGCGTTGGACCCTGCGTAAACACTTAAACAGTTGAGTGACTTTTCCCGTTTTCAGTAAAGTGAAACTTACTTGGAACTATTTGAACTGTTGTATATGGAACTTGACAACTTGTTCTTTGGTTTTGTAGTTATATTTGTAAAGTTAAAGCACGTTACTGATAGTGAATAAAGTTATTTGCAACGGGAAGTAATATTGGTCTGTGATTGATATGACAAATCTTCTCATAAATTAGACGCAATTTATCATAATTTTCGCCAGTATTACCTTGCAATCTTTTAATTCCGTTTCTGAGGCAATTCTGTAAAAATACTAAGAATAAATGACATCAATCTACAGCACCTAGTACCCTTTTGACATAAAATAAGTTTCAGGTAATTTGAAGAAATTCGATTTTTTGACATCCGCCACAGTTAATGCGAATCTTGTAGTCAAGCTCTCTTAAGTTGTGTGTATAACTGTAATGATCAATCATGTCTTCATATCTTTCTCCGCAATTCAAATATATGATCTTTCATATATTCATGTGTATTGCACTGCAATTAGTTAACCAGAAGGAACGTGCCATCGCTCCTCATGAAATTAACTGAAACAGCATTCAGAATAATCCCGGAACTTCAAAATAAATCCGAAATCCAGATTAACATTTGCATGATGCGCTATGATACGGTTATTATACGTACTATGTGTGTCTTTTCAGGTTATTAATCGTATAATGCGGTGTTTTCAGTTTATTAACCTGGAAACCGCACCACTTACGAATAATAAAAGTGGTATTGTACGAATAATATCCATATGTGGCTATATTTTCAGGATATTAATTGTACATGAAGCAAAGTTTACCGACGAGGAATTTACGATCTTCAGCCGCCATTACTTTAAAAAAGTTAATGTGACGGGCTAGAACTTCTAAACTTATGGCGTTTATGGCCAAAAAGTTATCTTCGTTTGTTGACTTGGCCTAAAACCATCGATAAATCTAATCAGTGAGCTATAGTTTCCCTAAAGGACTGTTGTTTCCTAAACAGTTATCCATGTCAAGGATACGCGATCGATGCAAATAGTCCATGGGCCAGGGCAGGTTCTCGGTACCACTCGGGGGGAGAAAATGCTAGTGATATCTGATGAAAGGTTGTATGAAGGACTTTTCAAATTTACATGATAGCAATCGTGAAAGAGTAGCTTTCAGTATTTTTTGCGTACTTCTTTTTTTCAAAAATATTGCTGACATGGAAACGAGGCTCACATTAAAACAGTTATTTTAAATGCGTTCTTTATTTATAATATTAATAAATTACTACATTATACAGTAAACAGCTTTTCTTAACATTTTTGGTTAAAAACTAAAATTTATCAGTTGATTTGAAAAAGAAAAACTTAAATGAAACCATGCAGCTCAATCTCTAAAAGCATCATGGGTAACGTCTAAGATGACGGTCGTGCCGCATGGTAAATACTTCAAAGTACTTGCCAAATTTTCGCAGTTTGGACGCTTTTTATCAAGTAATATAGAGAAACAGGAACACTTAGTATTTTTATGCTCACTGAACAAAATACTTACAAACATTCAACAGTCTCTGTTCGACTCAAGGAAACTTGATTGCTATGCACAGTTTCAATTGTTGCTTTATTCCTAGACCAAACTTAACGACCTGCTTTCAAAACTTGTATTATTCACTGCTCATATGATAAAAGTCGACTAATTAGTCCTATTTTAAAAAAAGATCTTGACTCTTTGAAATATTTATTGAAGGCGGCTACAATTAAAAGTCGTGGGCCATTCCTTTATTCATTGGCTGCAGAGAATACCAAGGAAGGAGAAATTCCCCAAGTCATATATCACAGGAAATGCCAAAGTCTTTTTAGCATGAAGCGAGATTAGTTGGAGAGCATTTTTCAAACAACGGCCGCGAAACAGATTTCGAAGTTTAATTTGGAAAGCGAAGGGCAAACATCTCGTCGGCAACAGCCAAGCACGAGCAGAACTTGCTCGAAAATGTACACTTTTTGCGAAAATAAGACTGCATGTACAAGAACACGCGATCCCTTTGACTCAGTAGGTTGACCTGTATTTAGATGCTTTCGAAAAGCTGCTATTGCTGCGGGTGATAGCAGGCTTATTGGCCTTGCCTGTGGTGATTTGGTAGCAGCTCAAGCGTGTTACCATGGTCGGTGCATTTGAGATTGTACCTGACCAGATAAAGCGAGCAACTACACTGACTTGGAAAGCAGTGAACCGGACTCGGATGAAAACCAATTTTTTTGATATGGAGTCTCAAGCTTATGACAAACTGTTTGAGTTTATTTGATCAGATTTATTAAATCCCAGGCTTATTTAGATGGTTGATCTGAGAGAGAGGCAGTAATCTCCATACGATCAATGGGCGCTACTGAAATATCCGGATCAACGAAAAAGATATTTCTGAAGAAAGTTAGAAAACGATTTCGGCGACTTGTTACAATTTGAAGATCTCCTGAACAATAATAAAGTTGTGATAAATTAATAAAGATGGTGAATTTTGAGCTCGGTAATGAAATGTGAAGATGAATTAATCAACATGACACGAGCGTGGGACAAAGAAAAATTCTGAGTCTCCGACAGGAATGGAACCCATGACCTCCCGAACACCGGGCGGGCGCTCTATCCACTGAACTTCGAGAACTCGTGGAGAACGAGGCCATTTAACTGAGTTCACATATGACAGGTGTGTCGCATACTGCTAGGATCAACGCTATCGAAGTCATCGTGAGTAGTGATAAATTAATAAAGATGGTGAATTTTGAACTCGGTAATGAAATGTGAAAAATTCTGAGTCCCCGACAGGAATCGGGTTCGATTCCTGTCGGGGACTCAGAATTTTTCTTTGTCCCACGCTCGTGTCATGTTGATTAATTCATCTTCACAATAATAAAGTTTTTGTTCTTTCCAAAACATTTTCAAATGCTCAACTGGCCAGAGAGATAGTAACTTTATCTCAGCAAGTCGACAACAGGGCTGACTCCATGTAAAGTCAAGGAAAATAGCAAGTTGGACTGTACTGACATCTGTAATGTAGTTCTTTCAAATAATACTGAAATGGCATGACACCGAAATCTTCTGAACTATGTGAGAATGCAATCAATCTCCCAGCAAAACTAGATGCCTTTCTATATACTCTTCTAACTAGCAACTCAGAAATCCCAACGGAATATCCTCATCGCCACCGGTGCCTTGTTGGCAACTCTTTTGGGCAAGACGTTATACACGGGATAACTGGAGGAAAACCTTCCAAGCAAATACTATTACCGTACGCAGTAAAAAATTGGCAAACCGCAATGTTGAACCGACTTATACAGATGTTAAGCCGATGTGGGCATGGGATTGCCTATACGCAAATTGAGGAAATAAACACAGCACTTTGCCTACAAAAAAATGGCCTTGATGCCTGATAATGATGTTCCTTTCCTGAAAAATATTCAGGCAACGCTTGCGTGGGATAATATTGATAGAATAGAAGAGACGCTTTATGGCGCAGGAACATCTCATCGAGTAAATGTTATTGCTCTCTAAGCCAGGCATTTTGGTTCCGGAACCTCCTTCCGCCCCCTGGAACTGAGCAAGCTAGGTCAAGGAAGAGAAACATTGATCCTCCAGTAATCTCGCTCGTACCTCCATATAACGCTGGTGATCGCACGACACGAAGAAGACATGAAATTGATGATGTCGATGCTCGACGGAAGCTAGATCAATCCCTTAAAGGGAGAACGGTAAGACCTAGCTGTCTATCGACCGGCAACCTCGCAACTCCTGAAATAGAGAATGATCTGCATGCTTCCGGCAGAGGCTTTCGGAGAGACGGCTTATAAGACATTTTGTCATGACAGGCTTGAGTCTGACCAACGTAAGATGAAATTCTGCAACAAAATTACGAACCTCAAAGCTTAAACAAGAAGATGAAAGGACAAATAGGGTCAAGCAAGGAAGTAATCATTTAAGCCGATGGTGCACAGTTTGCTCAAATGAAAGGCCGTGTGCAAGAACGTCCCCTGGATTTTTCGGCCATTTTTGAAAGTGCTCAAAACTAGCTGAATTTTGGCATGTGGGCTTCGTTTCACCTGAGAAACATTGCTCTGACGTTTTTTTTGGCTGGGTTACTCTTCGTTCTCGAGAAATAACGTATGCAAAAAAGGCACACAGGTTGGAAAAACCGAGTGGCTTATTGCATAAGCAATATCTCGAAAACGAAGCGAACTTTAGCGCGAAAACTACTGGACATTGCTTAACATACCTGAACAAAACTGCATGCGAAATTTGGAGCGTTTTCGACAAAGTTCACTTTTGATTAAAATACCTGACGCCCTTTTCCCGCCGAGTCCTTCAAATAAACGAAGCCGGGCCTTTGTTATGATAAACAAAGCCGATCCTTTGTTATAATAGCCAAGCCAAGCCTTTGTTATCAGTCGAAGTCTCGCCTCGGTTTATTATAACAAAGGATCGGGCCGCCGCGACCGCAAGGACTTTGATTTCACTTAGAAACCAGCAAAATGACAATTTCACGCAACTTATATGAGCTCAAATTTGTTGATTTCAGGTCAAAAGTGGTTAAAATGTTGACTCGAGTTAACGCGCGACGGCAAGGATGTTGATTTCTCTTAGAAAACAGCAAAATGTCAGTTTCACGCAACGTAAAAGCTCAAAAATGTTGATTTCAGGTCTAAATAGGTTAAAATGTTGATTTCACGTTAACGCGCGACGGCAAGGATGTTGATTTCACTTAGAAAACAGCAAAATGTTAATTTCACGCAGTGTATAAGCTCAAAAATGTCTGGAACTTACTTTGGTTATCTGAGACAATGATTATCTGCACTGAACAAATAAACATTAACTAAGCACTTTTCCAAATACATCAACGTCTTAAATGGTTAAAAATCACGAGATAAATACATATTTTTCGACAAACGCGATCGTAGCTTTATGTCACGCACCGCCTAACAGTCTCCATACCTCTGCATGTCCGCTGATCCCAGAAGTTCAAAACACTACTAATCATGCCGATATGAAATAAAATCAACGCAATCTGGATCACAGATCTCTGTTACAATCGATCGCTACTTGTTGTCCACCATTATTATGTTTAAATGAAAAAAGCCGAAACAATCTAGTTACCAGTTCGAGAAACGTCCGCAGAACGTGATCGCAATGCATGCCGGGAAGGGGCTTTACACCTCGTGCGCGGGAAAACATGGCGGTCGATACAAGACAAATTTTATCACTCTAAAACCAGTTCTCGCTTTCCAAACTTTGACGCTAGCAACGCTTGGCAATTGGGCCACGACTCACCAGAGGGTATTTTTCTTGGGCAAGAACTGCTCTTGGACTTTGCTGCCTGGCTCGATCTGACTTCGAACGCCGATAACACGATAACGGTATATCAGCTGCCATCGAAGTTTCAGAACACATTTTGATTCTTTAAAACGTGCTGATGACTTACGGGTTTATCGAGATTTTATGATGCCTCTCAACCACCAGGCAGGCATGCAAGGTACTTTAAAACAATGCTTAAGATATTAGTTAACAGAGCTCTAATGCGGCAGATCTCTTTCTTTGTTCGATGTATTTCGCTTGACGCTCGATCGATTCACGTGTTGTGTTCACGTCACAATAACCGAAGAAAACAATCTGTTCCCAGATTTCCGCTCTATATACTATTTTCCTTTGACTTTAAGACAGCTAAGATCCAGTGGAATACACTATAAACAGTCTGCCTGTTTGCTGTTCAACAAAATAATAAGGTTTCTTTTGTTTTTTGTTCAACAAAAGATCTCCAAAAGATGCCGCTTGGAAAACTGAGTTTTTTTGCATACGTTATTTCTCGAGAACGAAGAGCGCCCCAGCCAAAAAAACTTCAGAGCAATGTTTCTCAGGTAAAACGAAGCCCACATGCCAAAGTTCAGCTATTTTTGAGCACTTTCAAAATGGCCAAAAAATCTAGGCGACGTTCTTGCACGCGGCCTTTCAAATGATCATGCTGAGAACAGAACGTTGAAGATGAATGATGTACTGAACCATCCTCTCGGACCTCGCCCTTGGGCCCTCTACACGGCTGATGGATTGCTTTGGAGAACCAACAAATCATCACTTGCCAAGGAGCCAGCCAGAAGAATAGGACAGCAGCAGATATGATTCTTCAGCCGTGCGGGCGAATTTTTGACAAAACGGTAATGGTCCAGAAGATAAGAGGCGACCAGAAAACATTTGCTGAATTGGCTGACAGTATGATGTCCATGCTTTTACCTGAAGGAACAAACAGCCAGCGTATTGACGTGGTCTTCGACGTTTGCAGAAATAATTCGATCAAAAACCACAAGAGGGAGAAGAGAGGCTCAGAAAGCGGTCTTAAAGTCAGAAACTTCAAGGCAGACTACAAGAATCATCAATGGCGGACATTCTTGTCCATTTCCAAGAATAAATCGCTCCTGAGCAAATTTATTTCAGTGGCAAGATAAGAAGCACAGAGAGCGGTTCGCTGCACAGACAATCTTCGTAACAACCGAGGATTACTGCTATGAGCTCTCCTCGACTGGAGTAGCAGCAAGGGAAGAGCTAAGGTCGACGCACGAGGAAGCGGGTACCAGAGTGTTTCTCCATGCAGCACATACAGAGCTGTAGTTATTACGTCCCCGGCTTTTTTTTATTATCGCATGGTTATGGAGTCTGTAATGCCATTGGACTTTGTTGTAGGATATTCTGTGCCAAACAAGGCAAGGTCAGACTCGAACCAGCTACCTCCCTGTGCAGATTGTTTCTATTGTTTAAGGATGTACTCCTTGAGAGCAAACTACCAATTGCGAGCAGCTATTTGGAGAAGTTTACAGAGCTGCCCTCAAGTCCCTTCACCAGTTGGTCAAGGATGGGTCGAGGAGTACTGCAACTTATCCATCAAATGGATGAATGTGCAAACCCTCCCCTAGAGTTCTTCTTGAGTTTCTCTCCCGTTTTTGTGCAAGATCATGCAAGCTATCCACGTGTCAACCTGCCTTACAAATAGCCTTAAATGCACCGTTATGTACCGCCTTCGTGAATGCAACGATAAGGGCCTTAAGTAATGACGACGGCGACGCCAGAGACGACGTCCAGTAAAAAATAGTTTTATATTTTACTTTCGAATTTCGCAGCAGTATAGATTTGTTCGGTGCACCTATCTGTCCCAGAACCTACTCAAGCTAAATGTGTAATGCCAGAGTTGAATTCCAAATTAAAATACGAAACATTAGCCGCTGCCGTTCGCGTTCTCCAAAATACACAGAAACTAGTCATTTCACGGTGCTATTTTGAAGAGGACGGCAAAGAAATGTACAAAGATTTATAACGCACTTGCACAGCCATTGTTCTGGTCATTAAATCTTTTTTTTTGGTAACGTTCTCGTTGCCGTTGCCATCGTGGGTTGCTTAAGGTCTCTAATTGTTCCGCTCATTAAACCTTTCGTTTGGTGACGTTCTTGTTGCCGTTGCCGTCGTGGTTTTCTTAAACTCCCTAATAGTGCTGAGGAGGAGGAGATTCTTGATGAACAATGCTCTGATGGCGAGGAGGATCAGGAAAATTAAGACATTTTAAATATCAATAGAAATAATCCATTAAGCTAGATTAAGAAGATAGTGTTGAGGAAATTGTGAAACCATTACTCCTCCTCGTGAATTATGCTTTCTTTTTATGGCAATATTTCTCAATTTCTTCTAAATTTTTGGGCTTCTTCAACATAAGGGAGCTTTTCAAAGTTTTTTTCATGGCATAATGAGTGCTTTGAATCAAAAGGGAAAATGCTTTCAACTTTCAAACATTTTTGCCACATTCTGCTTTAGAATAATGGTGTTTTAACAGCGACGATGGCGGATCCAAGATGGCCGACAGGTATTACATTGAGAACCACTGTCTTGGTAGCAATTGCATCTCACCAAATCACTAGTTGTGAATCACATATTTTCTCCTGCTTTTGTTTGGCGAAAATTCTGCAAGATCAACGCATTAAAAAAATTCTTAAAAGTTCTTTTGTTGAAATTTAAATATTTTCAGCGTTGTCATGGAAACAAAATCCTTTAAGCTCATGTAAGTTTTATTTAACTGGTTTAAAAACTCATCTGGCAGAAATTTCTGTCATTGCACATATAAAGTACCCTTTACGTATGGTTATTGAGCTGGGAAATACTACTTTTAAGCAGTCATTGCTTGTATCCTGATGATTCTGTAGAAATGAGTGACGTCACTTTGTCACGTGATAAATCCTGTGAAGCTACTCATTTAGCATTGCTATCATACATAATATGAAACTAGAGTAACTGCAGTTTTCCAAA
>NW_028301576.1:7975000-7997500 GCF_042242905.1 Orbicella faveolata
ATCGTTAGCTTTACATAACAAGTTTTAATAGTTGCGTAAAATTTGTATTCACTGTGAGACACAACATAGAAAATAAATTGGACTAAGGCTGCTGGCGAAGGTGAAGCCGAAAGTGCTGCAACAGAACACCGCAATCTGAACCCAGTTGGAAAAATATATTCCAAACCTTCCCATGATATATTCCCCTTTTCTTTGTAAGGTTTAAATTCCCTATGCCTGGAGAAACTCCTTGCGAGACTGAAGAACTTTTAGCTACCATGAACACTCAGAAAACCGGTTAACATTCGAGAATTCAACTCTTGCTAACATTTGGCGCCCTTTTCTCGCGGGAAGAACATTTTCTCCAGCTTTTAAGGGCAGTACATTACCAGTACAGTATCAGTACACCATCGCAACATCCACTTTTCTACAGAATTTTATATAGATTTATTCTCACCTCTATGAGTTCTTTATGGCATATTGTGCAATATATATTCCAGCAAAATCAAAATCAAAGCTAACCTAACGTCTATGTTCCCGCCGATTTATTTATCAAGTTTTTCACTGGTATCATCTCTAAAACCCGCATGACAATCATACAAATCCTGCAAAGTTTTTTGTTGCTTTCAGCAATCCCAGGTTTTGCCATCGTCCAATTCATGTGGTCATCGCGGTGAAAGCCTTGTGTGATCAGATATAGCAATTAGCGAACGGAATCAGTGTCACGTAAACAAGCAATGAGATCAGTTCTCAGTATAGCGAGAGCAAATTTCACTTCAAATCGGTTGAAAAATAACGTTTGCATAAAAGTCTAAGGTCTTGTGGTAAAAGCCTCAAAGAGTCGGTACAGAGGTAGAAGAGTTGTCAAATGTCTCATGTCACTTAAATAGCCAATGATAGAAATGGGTGTTTGACGGCTGTCAGAGTTTTTTTTTTTTACGCCAACACGGGCATGGTTCTCTCAAGTGTAACGCGACACTAAAACGTGACAAGTGTCCTGGACGAGTGAAAGGAATAAAGCCACTATTGGCCTATACCGAAAGAAATGCACGATTAACAAGCGTATATATGCCAAGCGCTCTTTGTACTCTGTTATCAATCATTTCATTAAAATGCATTCCATGTTTGTTTAGGGCTTTAATCTCTTTAATTTCACCTTATCAACATGAAATTCAAGGAGTAATAGATTAACACTACAGGTGACACTGTGCTGGTAGCCATCATTGATAGAAATTAACCTAAAGTTACCGAGTACAAAAATCGCTAGGTGCATGTACAATTATTAATCGTACTTAGTTTCAGGTACGATTATTAAGCGTGCTGATCGACTACTGATTAGAACGATTGCTACGTGTATGTACGATTATTAATCATACTTAGTTTTAAGTATGATTACAGATCCCCCACTGATTAAAAAGATTGCTAGGTACGATTACTAATCGTCCTTAGCTTCAGGTACGATTACTGATCCCCACTGATTAGAAAGATCGCTAGGTGCATGTACGATTATTAATCGTACTTAGTTTCAGGTACGATTATTAAGCGTACTGATCGACTACTGATTAGAACGATCGCTGGGTGTATGTACGATAGCTACATGTAGGTGTACATGCACTTAGCGATCTTTCTAATTAACAAATAGATTCCATGTTGCCGTGCGTCTGTTCTGTAATAGATCACAGATGACGTCAAAATGTGGTAAGAACAAAAAGGTGGCACACGAAGCGATAGTCGAGTGTGTCACTGATGTTCTTACCACATTTTGACATCTTCTGTGATCTATTACTGAACAGACGCACCGCAACATGGAATCTGTTTTATATAATAACGAAACAAACTACTACAGATAGAGCTTTTTTATTTCAAAATCTTCCAACATAACTCGAAAGCCAGCCTGAAAAGTCAAGAGCGGCCCTGTGAGCCGAAAAGCTTGGACGTTGCCTTGAATATTGCAGGAGTTGAAAAAATACGCTCGGAAAACTTGCGGTTGTGGTTAACCTGCAGGCCATTCAATTCGAGTTTTGAATGAAAGGAGCATAAGTGATGGTGGAAATTTGTGTCCTCTGTGGTTGGTGATTCTCAAATCAGTTTGAAATAAATTCGAAGACACCTTTTAGCTGCAATACAGTTGGTCGTGAGCTGTAGTGAGCTATACTTTGCTCGCTGCTGTGCCCTGAAACGGACTGGAACATTCGTATCGGAAAGTAAGGTTATGTGTTTATTTTAACTTATTTTAAGAAGCAGTTTTGATGTTTCATTCCTGACATCAACCAGTGTGTCAACAATTATTTTGAGACTGAGACAAGTTGAATTTTTTCAATAAATTAATCTCATTAACATTTTGTTTATTGGGTTTGTTAAATTCGAGATAAAGCAATGGTTCTCGGCTTACCAAAAACAATTTTGCGCTTGGTTTAGTCTCGCTCAACTGCCAACTGAGACTGCTCAAGTATTTTTTCTGAGTCATTTTCTAAACAAGAAACGGCTTTATCTTTCTCCTTCCTGCTAGACTATGCTTCTCGTACCTGTTCAATGCCTCGACAAGACTTTTTTGTACGTTATGTTTTGCCCAGTCATGTAAAACATCTAAATTCTCAAAACTTTCCGTCATTTCAAAACACAGAGGGAAAACCTTTGTAATGATGACGCCAATCGTGCGTCTGTCCTCTAACAGATCATAGACGAGAACCAATCAAAATACGAGAATAACCTGGCTTATTATATAATCAAAAATGGATCAGAGATCGTTAGTATAGAGTTGATAATTCTGGACATGACTTAATAAATTCCTTTTTGAAATCTCAAGTGGTGCATGTCACTAGGAAAGCAATTTAAAAGATGCAAACTACAGGTTGTTTCTACAGACTGCTAACATGTTATAAAACGGGGAGGCTCTGCTCCGAGGCCCAACTCCTTACCATTTTGACTGAAAAGGTGCCCCTTTCATATACCTTTAATTGAAATAGGTACCCTGAAAACTCTACGTTTTAATCTTGACCATTACCTCAGAGTTCCACAGCGTCGTACAATTTTTCTTAGCCTTAATATGCGTTTCTACGCATCACATCTCAATCTACGTTCGCTTCGAAATGCTCTGAACTTTCTTACGAAACTCTCTTCGCGAACTTCGCGAACTAACTTACATACTAATTCTCAAAAGAGTAAAGTTGAACGTACTCATTCAAAACAAAATGTCACGTGCACGCGAAACTTGTCACATCAGTCGGATTCTATTGATATTCTATTCCATGGATGTTCATTTGACTTGTCAATTATTCGAATTCACGTGCTAGCAGGCGTTCTTTAAATATTTTCGGTCGACACGCATACAAAAGGCACGACAGCGGCCCCGCAAACGTCAAAGTCCAAACGTTTGCCAATCGTGGTAAGTGTCTGTCCTAGCCATCCAATAGACACAGTTTAACAACAGGGCTGTGTAACTCCGTGCTGGAAGTCTTCACTTTGGCGGATCGCACTCTTGAATCTCGTCCCACAAACACCTCTGTTACACGACCCAAATTCCACTTGTTACGGGGGAACATTGTCTTCCAAAATGAGCACGATATCTCCCACTCCAACATTTCGTTGATCCTTCAGCCACTTTTCTCGTTCGGTCAAGGTCGGTAAATATTCGCTGATCCACCTTTTCCAAAAGACGTCGGTTAGGTATTGGACCTTTCTCCACTGCTTCCTGCCCAAATGGTCTTCCTTGACGAAAACCCCTGGAGGCAATCCAGCCACCTTTCTTTGCAGCAAGACGTGATTGGGGGTCCATGCTTCCAAATCGGCAGGGTTATCCGACGCTGCTACAATCGGGCAGTTGTTCACAACGAATTCCACTTCGGTGGACAGAGTTCGCAACGCAAACTCACTGAGCAATCTATCTCCCACGATAACCTTCAGCTGCTTCTTCGCACTCTGCACCAGCCTTTCCCAGACTCCAGACATGTGCGCCGCTGTAGGAGGGTGAAAAATCCAGTTGACTCCTTTCTGCTGCAATTCTTGGTAGTTCTTAGTGTTGTTTCAGCCTCTGATTGCTTCTTTTAATTCACGCTCCGCCCCAACAAAGTTAGTCCCTCTGTCCGCTCTGATCTCCTCAGGAGGTCCTCTTCGGCTGATAAACTGTCGCAAGGCCATAATGAAATCGTTGGTCTCCAATGACGATACTAGCTCCAGGAAAACGGCTCGCGTTGTTAAACAAGTGAATAGGCATCCCCCGTGTTTTGCTGAACCGAGGCCCCATTTAACCATTAGTGGCCCGAAGAAATCGACACCGGAGAACGTAAAGAGTGGTTTTTACAGTTGCAATCTCTTTTTAGGAAGGGGAGCCATGACCTGCTTCATTGGCCTCTCATTCAGCCGGCGACACTTGAAGCAATTTCTAATGATATTCTTCGCCAAACCTCTGCCGACGAGTATCCAGAACATTTTTCTAGTCTGCACTAGGGTTTGCTCTCTACCAGCATGGGCCAGACTTTCGTGACAGTACCGAACAATCAGCTGACTAATGTGGTACTTCTTTGAGAGTATGATTGGGTGCCTTTCGTCGTAGGACAGTACAACTGCTTCCTCCAGCCGGCCTCCAACACGAAGAACCGCCTCCGCCAGCACCAGTTTCAACTTCGCAAGTCTGCTGGAACTCTTTACTTCCTTGTTGGCTTTGAGGTCTCTCAGCTCTTCAGCGAAACTTTGAGCCTGAATTAACCTCATGATTAGCAGGGTTGCTTCTCGTAGCTCCTCTGTGGTTAATGCTTCTGTACTTGAAGAGGTTTTCCGGCTTTTTAGCCAATGGCAAAAGCGCACTAGCCAAGCAACCCAACATTGTAACTTTAACCACGAGCTATAGTGAGTCATCATCTTGTAAATGCATGGAGCTTCTGAGTTGAGTCCAGCGTCACGGTTTTTAATCTTGATTAAATGAACTTGCACTTCATCCCAAACTTCAGGGTCGTCTTGTGAGACTGCGCCAATCTCTGCTTCAGGCCAATTCCCTTCTGATTCCCATAGAAACTCTGGTCCCTTCCGCCAACGATACTGATCGGTCAATTTCTGGGGCTTCAAACCACGGGAAGCGTCGTCAGCTGGATTCAATTGTTACAGCCTTTTTTGCGTTACCCTCGAGAAACTGCAGCCAACGGGACATCTTTTGTGCGTCAGACAGATTCTGAGACTCCACCATTTAATGGAAACGTGTTTTGAATTTATAGAATTCACACGGATCTCCGGAAAACTTTACCACCTCCAAGGGGGGGCAAGCTCGCTCCCGTAGCAATCAGGTTCATATTAGTAACAAAACTCTCGAGAACCCTAGTTCTGTCAGTATTAATAACCTTAAATGAAGCTCCAGTCGACACGCATGCAAAAGACACGACATATCCATTTCATATGCTTTCATAACAGGCCCGTATTATGAATAAATTGCCCAAAAGGGAAATCTTCTTGTCATTTTCATGTAGTGCTTAATAACTTAAATGATACAGCCAGAAGGTGCATCTGTTCAACATATATTAATCCAAGGCCCTTTTGAACAACTAAATAACAGATTTCCCCACATTAGATCATATACCTCAATTTGTGAATTCCCTACCCCTTGATATACCTAAAGCCTGAAAAATGCCTCCCTGTATTCAGTAGGCCATTGTAGGGACTAACTTTTGCCCTCAGGCACTTCTAAAGCACAGCCCTGGAAATTGTGAAAAAGAAACTTGTTTTTACTGGTTCTTACACTTATACATGCATGTACCTTCATTATCTGATACTGAATCATCTTTATCATCTGTTTTACCTGTTTCGGTCACATCATCATGTTCTTCTTCTTCTTCTTCTTCTTCTTCAACAGGTTCAAATAAAATTTTTAATGGATCTTTAAAAAAAAAAGACAGAATGTTTAGTTCTCCATGAAGTAATCAATGTACATGTATTCAAGTGTACTCTGACTTGCAGAAGAATATTTCTTTATAATATTTGCCTCATTAGCATAAGCAGTACAGTTTCTGATGGAGCTACTAAGACATTAGTTCTGAAAATAGTAAGAGCATAGCACGATTACCTGTCCCAAGGAATTGGAGACCAATGCATTGAATACATGTACTTTTTGTGCCACGCAGGTTTAAAAACTCAAAATTTTACAAAGAATGTATAAGCTCATTAGTGCCATTGCCACCCAGAAATCTAACAGTTTTTGAAAGCCAATTTCTCCTCGAATATTACACCCAAAGAGCCAAACATTTCACCAAGTACTAAGTTTCACAAGCTCTTTAAATGCTTGTGGTCAATTTGTGTCTAGAATGATGCCTTCTCTGTGCAAAGTCATATGTTAATGAGGAAAAAATGTAAACAATGACGTCAGCAAAGATTCCCTTATTTAACAAAGTTCTGCATTTGTTATGCTACATGTCCATGTAACATGTGGTATTTTGGGATATAATGCCTATTATTATTTCTTTATTCAAACCAAGAAACTAGGTACATGATTGTAGAATTTAAAGTTTGTTTTTCCCTCTTAACTGAGTTTTTTCAATCTTAATGGTCGGAGAAGCCTGAGTCTTCTCTTGACACTGTGCACTCCTGAGTAATTTTACCATTCAAGTAAACCATTTTTTTAACTATTTACCTCCTGCTGGATCTTTTATCGGTAAACATCCTCTGTCAACACCGGCGATTAAAACTCGCATACTTTCCATGTATTCCAAAAAGCCATCACGATCAGCCTTGCAACTTGGAGGTGTGTTCAGCAAGTAGTTTGAAGCAATTAAACGGAGGACCTCTCCTTCTGTAGGAATGGGACTCATGGGTGTTTGGGGAGCTTCAGCAACCGTACATGAAGACTGAGTATGCCCAGATGACACAGGTATTGCAGATGTCTCCTGGGGCCCACCATCTTGAGATGCTGAAACAAGAGTTCTATCCTGTGTGTTGTGTTCTGCAGGTGTCATGTTTTCCACATCAATGCTTAATTTCAAAGCTGTTGAATTAGAACAATTTTCAAATATTCCAACATTTAGTTTAAATCTTTTATGTCATATACTGGTTATAATATTTACATGTAGTTTATAATCTCCTTTTTCTTATACAATGCCTGACACACTTCTGTCTTTTCATCGAAACTGGCATGCATACTAAATTTTTTTCTAAAAGGACACTTACAAAGGTAGGAAGTAACCTTAAGGTCCCTTATATACATACAGGTAGGTTACATTGCATTTGTATGTTTACTGAACTTACGCTAAGGATTTGAAAAGCGAGAAGTATACTGAAATGCATGCATGATCATAGCCTTTTACCAGTTGAAGGGCTGGTGTGATCAAGGCAGTGCTTTCATATGTAACCTGGTAAGTTAACAACTGCAATACAGTAAACACCCGCGTATAAGAACCTAGAATTTTTGGGTTCAGGCTGAATGGGTTCTTATATTTTGGGGTAGTTTTTCCGAACTCAGGCTGATTAGGTTCTTAGTAGGTTCTTACTTGTAGGAGTTGTCATAGTGATACCATTCAGAGAGCTACTGTAGTACTAGTATGTCATAATGGTTGAACATTTGTATTTTAAACCGCAAAAATGCCAAGCCTTATTTTTTAAACAATAATAAATTCAGTATCATAGGCTACCATATTTACAGTTGTATTTGATAATAATGTAAATTGTTAACAGCAATATAAATATATAAATAAAAACAGCAAAAATAAATAAAAACCCAATTTAGGGAATTAAAATTGAACCAATTTGAAAATAATCAAATACAATGTGAAACAAAATATTAATTTTCTTGCGTATTGAAATAAAGATGCATTGTACTGTACACAGAAAGAACAAACATTTTCTTTGGGTATCACTGTTACAGTTGGAATGAAAAAGACAAGCAGTAATGTGTATTTCACATGAGCAAAAGTCAGGGCACTCTACAGATTCAAGTCCCAAGGCTACACCAGTATAATTTTATACAGTATTCTATACTCTGTATTTAAAAGATTTTCAATTAAACAAATAATTTTCATGGTGTTTCTCAGAAATTTCACAATTTCTATCAATTAAAATCCAGTATTTTGGCTACAAAATAAGAGTGTTTTTTTGTATAAGAACCTATTGTTCTTTGCCAGCCTAAATAGGTTCTTATATATTTGGGTATTAAAATGCCCAATTTCAGCCTGTAGGTTCTTAAATCACTAGGTTCTTATATGCGGGTGTTTACTGTAATAACAACTTATTAACCATGAGTGAGGTCTTTACAGCAAAATCTCAAACTAACACCTTGTGGGGCCAAGGTTTGAGATTTTTCCTATAAAGACCAAACATTTGAGGTTAATACATGTACTTTGTTTATTATAGGGCTTTTAGTTTTGTTTTCACGGGCCTGTAATCGGCCCGTGGGGATTACAGGAGAGTTATGTCCTAGAATTAGCCAATCAGAGCATGCATTATATCGGCTGAAAACACAAGCCATACAGTAACAAGTGCACGCGATTACATTTAGTCTAAACATGTCACGTGACTGAATATGCCCCAGCTAAAACTGGAGAACTTGATATCCGAGTGATATTCCCCAATTTTCTGTTGCGATAAATACTTGAAGGATAATAAACACAAAAGCTCCATTTGACTTTAAAATATGCTAATATGCTTGTATATAAAATAATTTTGTCCTTGGACATCATCTGTTCCTCAAAGCTTACAGTTTTCCTTGAGCTTCCCTCTCGGATAACTGTTCGCTTCTCAGAACAGATAATGCCGGCACACAAAATATCCAACATATTTTCCCGCCAAATGGAGGCTATTGTTTATTTATTAAAACTGGATCATTGAATAATACATTTCAAGAGTTTTCATTGGCTAAATAGACATCATGGTATCATCATGGCAGGGAAAGAAAAGTGCGGCAATTCAATCACTGGAGCTATTATTTATTCGACTTCTTTGAAGCAGCACGTAAGAAATTTGCAAATGAAAGTAACCTAAGCACAAGCTTTGCTGAAATCATTTTTCTGAAATCTTCTGATAAATTCTCCTTTACACTACACGTGAAGATTGTTTAAAAACTAAAAAGCGAAATTGTCGCACTTTTCGCCAAGTCGCAGCGATCGATCATGAAATGCAATGCCGTGTTTTGTGAATTCACATTGCATGAAAATGTTCACCGTTTCAAAAAACTAGAAAGACCAACCCAAAATTGAACTAACCAACACTGGGGGGATTTACTTAAGCTCATCTAAAAGATGTAGCTTGTCAATACACGGCCAAGTCAACAACTCCCAATCGACCGGTAAAATTTAACCATTCTGCAAACGTTTGGTTATGCGCCAGAATTTCATAGATTTTCGATGACAAACTGTTGTGTTAGACTAGGGTGAAATTATTTGAACACCTTGAACAAACTGAGCAAGGTTGTATTCACAAATTTGAAATTGTGACGTTTCAGGCTATACTTTGAAAGAGAGTTGCATTCAGTAAAGAACAACGACATTCTTATTTTATGTGTTGTTCACCCGCACGTCAAAGTGGCGGGAAATCGGGGTCGGACTAATCAAACGGCAGATGATGTTCACAAAAAAGAGTCTACCAGTATATTTGTGGAATGAGTTTCTTTTTCAAGCTCTCTATTGTAGCGAGAACACTCAGACCACGACACAATTTTCTTCTAAACAACAAACAGCTTGGGTTTCGCAATGAATGACATGAATAGCGGTGCCAACTATTTTGGATGTTCTTTTATTGATGTGTAACCTTTCTGAGGAAACACAGGACAAGACTGGATTTGGGCACTGTTCATAGGATGTTTTGATTTAAACTTCAAGCAAGAGCATTTGATAGTGTTCCATCCGGCAGTGACATCAACAAGTCTGTCCGATGCGTAAAATTTGTCTGGGTTCAGTTCAAGAGCCTGAAAAGGTTATAAGCTCAATTATCGCAATAATTTCTATGTTTTTGGCGTGAAATTTACCATGTACATTTCTGAATCATTAGCTTTACATAAAAAGTTTTAATAGTTGCGTAAAATTTGTATTCACTGTGAGACACCACATAGAAAATAAATTGGACTGAGGCTGTTGGCGAAGGTGAAGGTGAAAGTGCCCGCAACATAACACCGCAATCTAAACCTAGTTGGAAAAAATATTCCAAACCTCCACATGATATATTCCCCTCTTCTTTGTAAGATTTAAATTCTGCATGCCTGCAGAAACTCCTTGCAAGACTGAAGAACTTTTAGCTACCATGAACACTCAGAAAACCAGTTAACATTCGAGAATTCAACTCTTGCTAACCTTAAGGTCCCTGATATACATACAGGTAGGTTACATTGCATTTGTATGTTTACTGAACTTACGCTAAGGATTTGAAAAGCGAGAAGTATACTGAAATGCATGCATGATCATAGCCTTTTACCAGTTGAAGGGCTGGTGTGATCAAGGCAGTGCTTTCATATGTAACCTGGTAAGTTAACAACTGCAATAATAACAACACCACATAGAAAATAAATTGGACTGAGGCTGTTGGCGAAGGTGAAGGTGAAAGTGCCTGCAACATAATATATTCCAAACCTCCACATGATATATTCCCCTCTTCTTTGTAAGATTTAAATTCTGCATGCCTGCAGAAACTCCTTGCAAGACTGAAGAACTTTTAGCTGCCATGAACACTCAGAAAACCAGTTAACATTCGAGAATTCAACTCTTGCTAACCTTAAGGTCCCTGATATACATACAGGTAGGTTACATTGCATTTGTATGTTTACTGAACTTACGCTAAGGATTTGAAAAGCGAGAAGTATACTGAAATGCATGCATGATCATAGCCCTTTAACTTATTAACCATGAGTGAGGTCTTTACAGCAAAATCTCAAACCAACACCTTGTGGGGCCAAGGTTTGAGATTTTTCCTATAAAAACCAAAACCGAAACTCTCTTCGCGAACTTCGCGAACTAACTTACATACTAATTCTCAAAAGAGTAAAGTTGAACGTACTCATTCAAAACAAAATGTCACGTGCACGCGAAACTTGTCACATCAGTCGGATTCTATTGATATTCTATTCCATGGATGTTCATTTGACTTGTCAATTATTCGAATTCACGTGCTAGCAGGCGTTCTTTAAATATTTTCGGTCGACACGCATACAAAAGGCACGACAGCGGCCCCGCAAACGTCAAAGTCCAAACGTTTGCCAATCGTGGTAAGTGTCTGTCCTAGCCATCCAATAGACACAGTTTAACAACAGGGCTGTGTAACTCCGTGCTGGAAGTCTTCACTTTGGCGGATCGCACTCTTGAATCTCGTCCCACAAACACCTCTGTTACACGACCCAAATTCCACTTGTTACGGGGGAACATTGTCTTCCAAAATGAGCACGATATCTCCCACTCCAACATTTCGTTGATCCTTCAGCCACTTTTCTCGTTCGGTCAAGGTCGGTAAATATTCGCTGATCCACCTTTTCCAAAAGACGTCGGTTAGGTATTGGACCTTTCTCCACTGCTTCCTGCCCAAATGGTCTTCCTTGACGAAAACCCCTGGAGGCAATCCAGCCACCTTTCTTTGCAGCAAGACGTGATTGGGGGTCCATGCTTCCAAATCGGCAGGGTTATCCGACGCTGCTACAATCGGGCAGTTGTTCACAACGAATTCCACTTCGGTGGACAGAGTTCGCAACGCAAACTCACTGAGCAATCTATCTCCCACGATAACCTTCAGCTGCTTCTTCGCACTCTGCACCAGCCTTTCCCAGACTCCAGACATGTGCGCCGCTGTAGGAGGGTGAAAAATCCAGTTGACTCCTTTCTGCTGCAATTCTTGGTAGTTCTTAGTGTTGTTTCAGCCTCTGATTGCTTCTTTTAATTCACGCTCCGCCCCAACAAAGTTAGTCCCTCTGTCCGCTCTGATCTCCTCAGGAGGTCCTCTTCGGCTGATAAACTGTCGCAAGGCCATAATGAAATCGTTGGTCTCCAATGACGATACTAGCTCCAGGAAAACGGCTCGCGTTGTTAAACAAGTGAATAGGCATCCCCCGTGTTTTGCTGAACCGAGGCCCCATTTAACCATTAGTGGCCCGAAGAAATCGACACCGGAGAACGTAAAGAGTGGTTTTTACAGTTGCAATCTCTTTTTAGGAAGGGGAGCCATGACCTGCTTCATTGGCCTCTCATTCAGCCGGCGACACTTGAAGCAATTTCTAATGATATTCTTCGCCAAACCTCTGCCGACGAGTATCCAGAACATTTTTCTAGTCTGCACTAGGGTTTGCTCTCTACCAGCATGGGCCAGACTTTCGTGACAGTACCGAACAATCAGCTGACTAATGTGGTACTTCTTTGAGAGTATGATTGGGTGCCTTTCGTCGTAGGACAGTACAACTGCTTCCTCCAGCCGGCCTCCAACACGAAGAACCGCCTCCGCCAGCACCAGTTTCAACTTCGCAAGTCTGCTGGAACTCTTTACTTCCTTGTTGGCTTTGAGGTCTCTCAGCTCTTCAGCGAAACTTTGAGCCTGAATTAACCTCATGATTAGCAGGGTTGCTTCTCGTAGCTCCTCTGTGGTTAATGCTTCTGTACTTGAAGAGGTTTTCCGGCTTTTTAGCCAATGGCAAAAGCGCACTAGCCAAGCAACCCAACATTGTAACTTTAACCACGAGCTATAGTGAGTCATCATCTTGTAAATGCATGGAGCTTCTGAGTTGAGTCCAGCGTCACGGTTTTTAATCTTGATTAAATGAACTTGCACTTCATCCCAAACTTCAGGGTCGTCTTGTGAGACTGCGCCAATCTCTGCTTCAGGCCAATTCCCTTCTGATTCCCATAGAAACTCTGGTCCCTTCCGCCAACGATACTGATCGGTCAATTTCTGGGGCTTCAAACCACGGGAAGCGTCGTCAGCTGGATTCAATTGTTACAGCCTTTTTTGCGTTACCCTCGAGAAACTGCAGCCAACGGGACATCTTTTGTGCGTCAGACAGATTCTGAGACTCCACCATTTAATGGAAACGTGTTTTGAATTTATAGAATTCACACGGATCTCCGGAAAACTTTACCACCTCCAAGGGGGGGCAAGCTCGCTCCCGTAGCAATCAGGTTCATATTAGTAACAAAACTCTTGAGAACCCTAGTTCTGTCAGTATTAATAACCTTAAATGAAGCTCCAGTCGACACGCATGCAAAAGACACGACATATCCATTTCATATGCTTTCATAACAGGCCCGTATTATGAATAAATTGCCCAAAAGGGAAATCTTCTTGTCATTTTCATGTAGTGCTTAATAACTTAAATGATACAGCCAGAAGGTGCATCTGTTCAACATATATTAATCCAAGGCCCTTTTGAACAACTAAATAACAGATTTCCCCACATTAGATCATATACCTCAATTTGTGAATTCCCTACCCCTTGATATACCTAAAGCCTGAAAAATGCCTCCCTGTATTCAGTAGGCCATTGTAGGGACTAACTTTTGCCCTCAGGCACTTCTAAAGCACAGCCCTGGAAATTGTGAAAAAGAAACTTGTTTTTACTGGTTCTTACACTTATACATGCATGTACCTTCATTATCTGATACTGAATCATCTTTATCATCTGTTTTACCTGTTTCGGTCACATCATCATGTTCTTCTTCTTCTTCTTCTTCTTCTTCAACAGGTTCAAATAAAATTTTTAATGGATCTTTAAAAAAAAAAGACAGAATGTTTAGTTCTCCATGAAGTAATCAATGTACATGTATTCAAGTGTACTCT
Organism: Orbicella faveolata; assembly: GCF_042242905.1. Taxonomy (NCBI): domain Eukaryota; kingdom Metazoa; phylum Cnidaria; class Anthozoa; order Scleractinia; family Merulinidae; genus Orbicella; species Orbicella faveolata. Next base: position 7,988,693 of record NW_028301576.1, read on the forward strand.
GACTTGCAGAAGAATATTTCTTTATAATATTTGCCTCATTAGCATAAGCAGTACAGTTTCTGATGGAGCTACTAAGACATTAGTTCTGAATATTGAAAGAGCATAGCACGATTACCTGTCCCAAGGAATTGGAGACCAATGCATTGAATACATGTACTTTTTGTGCCACGCAGGTTTAAAAACTCAAAATTTTACAAAGAATGTATAAGCTCATTAGTGCCATTGCCACCCAGAAATCTAACAGTTTTTGAAAGCCAATTTCTCCTCGAATATTACACCCAAAGAGCCAAACATTTCACCAAGTACTAAGTTTCACAAGCTCTTTAAATGCTTGTGGTCAATTTGTGTCTAGAATGATGCCTTCTCTGTGCAAAGTCATATGTTAATGAGGAAAAAATGTAAACAATGACGTCAGCAAAGATTCCCTTATTTAACAAAGTTCTGCATTTGTTATGCTACATGTCCATGTAACATGTGGTATTTTGGGATATAATGCCTATTATTATTTCTTTATTCAAACCAAGAAACTAGGTACATGATTGTAGAATTTAAAGTTTGTTTTTCCCTCTTAACTGAGTTTTTTCAATCTTAATGGTCGGAGAAGCCTGAGTCTTCTCTTGACACTGTGCACTCCTGAGTAATTTTACCATTCAAGTAAACCATTTTTTTAACTATTTACCTCCTGCTGGATCTTTTATCTGTAAACATCCTCTGTCAACATCGGCGATGAAAACTCGCATACTTTCCATGTATTCCAAAAAGCCATCATGATCAGCCTTGCAACTTGGAGGTGCGCTCAGCAAGTAGTTTGAAGCAATTAAACGGAGGACCTCTCCTGCTGTAAGAATGGGACTCATGGGTGTTTGGGGAGCTTCAGCAACCGTACATGAAGACTGAGTATGCCCAGATGACACAGGTATTGCAGATGTCTCCTGGGGCCCACCATCTTGAGATGCTGAAACAAGAGTTCTATCCTGTGTGTTGTGTTCTGCAGGTGTCATGTTTTCCACATCAATGCTTAATTTCAAAGCTGTTGAATTAGAACAATTTTCAAATATTCCAACATTTAGTTTAAATCTTTTATGTCATATACTGGTTATAATATTTACATGTAGTTTATAATCTCCTTTTTCTTATACAATGCCTGACACACTTCTGTCTTTTCATCGAAACTGGCATGCATACTAAATTTTTTTCTAAAAGGACACTTACAAAGGTAGGAAGTAACCTTAAGGTCCCTTATATACATACAGGTAGGTTACATTGCATTTGTATGTTTACTGAACTTACGCTAAGGATTTGAAAAGCGAGAAGTATACTGAAATGCATGCATGATCATAGCCTTTTACCAGTTGAAGGGCTGGTGTGATCAAGGCAGTGCTTTCATATGTAACCTGGTAAGTTAACAACTGCAATACAGTAAACACCCGCGTATAAGAACCTAGAATTTTTGGGTTCAGGCTGAATGGGTTCTTATATTTTGGGGTAGTTTTTCCGAACTCAGGCTGATTAGGTTCTTAGTAGGTTCTTACTTGTAGGAGTTGTCATAGTGATACCATTCAGAGAGCTACTGTAGTACTAGTATGTCATAATGGTTGAACATTTGTATTTTAAACCGCAAAAATGCCAAGCCTTATTTTTTAAACAATAATAAATTCAGTATCATAGGCTACCATATTTACAGTTGTATTTGATAATAATGTAAATTGTTAACAGCAATATAAATATATAAATAAAAACAGCAAAAATAAATAAAAACCCAATTTAGGGAATTAAAATTGAACCAATTTGAAAATAATCAAATACAATGTGAAACAAAATATTAATTTTCTTGCGTATTGAAATAAAGATGCATTGTACTGTACACAGAAAGAACAAACATTTTCTTTGGGTATCACTGTTACAGTTGGAATGAAAAAGACAAGCAGTAATGTGTATTTCACATGAGCAAAAGTCAGGGCACTCTACAGATTCAAGTCCCAAGGCTACACCAGTATAATTTTATACAGTATTCTATACTCTGTATTTAAAAGATTTTCAATTAAACAAATAATTTTCATGGTGTTTCTCAGAAATTTCACAATTTCTATCAATTAAAATCCAGTATTTTGGCTACAAAATAAGAGTGTTTTTTTGTATAAGAACCTATTGTTCTTTGCCAGCCTAAATAGGTTCTTATATATTTGGGTATTAAAATGCCCAATTTCAGCCTGTAGGTTCTTAAATCACTAGGTTCTTATACGCGGGTGTTTACTGTAATAACAACTTATTAACCATGAGTGAGGTCTTTACAGCAAAATCTCAAACTAACACCTTGTGGGGCCAAGGTTTGAGATTTTTCCTATAAAGACCAAACATTTGAGGTTAATACATGTACTTTGTTTATTATAGGGCTTTTAGTTTTGTTTTCACGGGCCTGTAATCGGCCCGTGGGGATTACAGGAGAGTTATGTCCTAGAATTAGCCAATCAGAGCATGCATTATATCGGCTGAAAACACAAGCCATACAGTAACAAGTGCACGCGATTACATTTAGTCTAAACATGTCACGTGACTGAATATGCCCCAGCTAAAACTGGAGAACTTGATATCCGAGTGATATTCCCCAATTTTCTGTTGCGATAAATACTTGAAGGATAATAAACACAAAAGCTCCATTTGACTTTAAAATATGCTAATATGCTTGTATATAAAATAATTTTGTCCTTGGACATCATCTGTTCCTCAAAGCTTACAGTTTTCCTTGAGCTTCCCTCTCGGATAACTGTTCGCTTCTCAGAACAGATAATGCCGGCACACAAAATATCCAACATATTTTCCCGCCAAATGGAGGCTATTGTTTATTTATTAAAACTGGATCATTGAATAATACATTTCAAGAGTTTTCATTGGCTAAATAGACATCATGGTATCATCATGGCAGGGAAAGAAAAGTGCGGCAATTCAATCACTGGAGCTATTATTTATTCGACTTCTTTGAAGCAGCACGTAAGAAATTTGCAAATGAAAGTAACCTAAGCACAAGCTTTGCTGAAATCATTTTTCTGAAATCTTCTGATAAATTCTCCTTTACACTACACGTGAAGATTGTTTAAAAACTAAAAAGCGAAATTGTCGCACTTTTCGCCAAGTCGCAGCGATCGATCATGAAATGCAATGCCGTGTTTTGTGAATTCACATTGCATGAAAATGTTCACCGTTTCAAAAAACTAGAAAGACCAACCCAAAATTGAACTAACCAACACTGGGGGGATTTACTTAAGCTCATCTAAAAGATGTAGCTTGTCAATACACGGCCAAGTCAACAACTCCCAATCGACCGGTAAAATTTAACCATTCTGCAAACGTTTGGTTATGCGCCAGAATTTCATAGATTTTCGATGACAAACTGTTGTGTTAGACTAGGGTGAAATTATTTGAACACCTTGAACAAACTGAGCAAGGTTGTATTCACAAATTTGAAATTGTGACGTTTCAGGCTATACTTTGAAAGAGAGTTGCATTCAGTAAAGAACAACGACATTCTTATTTTATGTGTTGTTCACCCGCACGTCAAAGTGGCGGGAAATCGGGGTCGGACTAATCAAACGGCAGATGATGTTCACAAAAAAGAGTCTACCAGTATATTTGTGGAATGAGTTTCTTTTTCAAGCTCTCTATTGTAGCGAGAACACTCAGACCACGACACAATTTTCTTCTAAACAACAAACAGCTTGGGTTTCGCAATGAATGACATGAATAGCGGTGCCAACTATTTTGGATGTTCTTTTATTGATGTGTAACCTTTCTGAGGAAACACAGGACAAGACTGGATTTGGGCACTGTTCATAGGATGTTTTGATTTAAACTTCAAGCAAGAGCATTTGATAGTGTTCCATCCGGCAGTGACATCAACAAGTCTGTCCGATGCGTAAAATTTGTCTGGGTTCAGTTCAAGAGCCTGAAAAGGTTATAAGCTCAATTATCGCAATAATTTCTATGTTTTTGGCGTGAAATTTACCATGTACATTTCCGAATCATTAGCTTTACATAAAAAGTTTTAATAGTTGCGTAAAATTTGTATTCACTGTGAGACACCACATAGAAAATAAATTGGACTGAGGCTGTTGGCGAAGGTGAAGGTGAAAGTGCCCGCAACATAACACCGCAATCTAAACCTAGTTGGAAAAAATATTCCAAACCTCCACATGATATATTCCCCTCTTCTTTGTAAGATTTAAATTCTGCATGCCTGCAGAAACTCCTTGCAAGACTGAAGAACTTTTAGCTACCATGAACACTCAGAAAACCAGTTAACATTCGAGAATTCAACTCTTGCTAACCTTAAGGTCCCTGATATACATACAGGTAGGTTACATTGCATTTGTATGTTTACTGAACTTACGCTAAGGATTTGAAAAGCGAGAAGTATACTGAAATGCATGCATGATCATAGCCTTTTACCAGTTGAAGGGCTGGTGTGATCAAGGCAGTGCTTTCATATGTAACCTGGTAAGTTAACAACTGCAATAATAACAACACCACATAGAAAATAAATTGGACTGAGGCTGTTGGCGAAGGTGAAGGTGAAAGTGCCTGCAACATAATATATTCCAAACCTCCACATGATATATTCCCCTCTTCTTTGTAAGATTTAAATTCTGCACGCCTGCAGAAACTCCTTGCAAGACTGAAGAACTTTTAGCTGCCATGAACACTCAGAAAACCAGTTAACATTCGAGAATTCAACTCTTGCTAACCTTAAGGTCCCTGATATACATACAGGTAGGTTACATTGCATTTGTATGTTTACTGAACTTACGCTAAGGATTTGAAAAGCGAGAAGTATACTGAAATGCATGCATGATCATAGCCCTTTAACTTATTAACCATGAGTGAGGTCTTTACAGCAAAATCTCAAACCAACACCTTGTGGGGCCAAGGTTTGAGATTTTTCCTATAAAAACCAAACAGTTGAGGTTAATAAGTTGTTCATTATATGGCTTTTAGTTCTGTTTTCACAGGCCTGTAATCGGCCCGTGGGGATTGCAGGAGAGTAATGTCTTAGAATTAGCCAATCAGAGCATGCATTATATCGGCTGAAAACACAAGCCATACAGTAACAAGTGCACGCGATTACATTTAGTCTCAACATGTCACGTGACTGAATATGCCCCAGCTAAAACTGGAGAACTTGATATCCGAGTGATATTCCCCAATTTTCTGTTGCGAAAAATATTTGAAGGATAATAAACCCAAAAACTCCATTCGACTTTAAAATATGCTAATATGCTTGTATATAAAATAATTTTGTCCTTGGACATCATCTGTTCCTCGAAGCTTACAGTTTTCCTTGAGCTTCCCTCTCGGATAACTGTTCGCTTCTCAGAACAGATAATGCCGGCGCACGAATATCCAAGCATATTTTCCCGCCAAATGGAGGCTATTGTTTATTTATTAAAACTGGATCATTGAATAAGACATTTCAAGAATTTTCATTGGCTAAATAGACATCATGGTGTATGAGCCATTATATCATGCTCTACACATATAGTACAATGTAAGCAAAGGCATAATTTGTGAGGGGGGGGAATTTTATTTTTATATTATTTTAGTTTTCTATGTTTTGAGGGCATTTTTAATAAAACAATAACTCCAGTTGTGCTTGTTGGGTATGAGAACTTGGGTTATGGCCAATTCATATCCAACACGCGCTTGTGGAATAATTGTTAATTAACATGCTGAACCATTTCTTCAGCATGTGGCTGTTATGTGGAAAACAGGCCTTGGAATGCTAGTTTTAGCAGTTTAATATGTGACTCTGATTATCACATACTTTGTAGACTTTACGTGTACCTAGAAAAAGCTGTGGTGGAACTGGTAGGCTTAGTAAACATACTGTTTAAGCTTTCTACTAAATCCTCGATCATCCTTTTGAATCTCTTACATTCGTTGCTCCAAAAGTAAGTTTTATTGTAGTTTTCTCTGAGCAGCTTGGCACTGTTTTCTCTCTCTGCTTGACTTTGCCTGGACAGTAGATGGATCCTTCGAGCCCACTCTTCAGGGTCATCTGATTCAACGATGACAGACTTTCCACCTTCTACTTCAAGTAAAGCCTCAGCTATTCCAGTTTCACCTGCAACAAGAACAGGAATACCAGCCGAAATTGCTTTTAGGGCAACCAACCCAAAATCTTCAGTGCGTGAAGGCAGGACAATGATGACTGATGCATAGTACATCATCTTAAGTTCATCTTGCTCATTGCAATAACCATGGATTGTTATTTGGTTATGGCTGATGCTTGTGTTGTCAAGAAACCATTGTTTTATCAATTTGCGTTCACCAAGAGATGAGCCAACAAATGTCAGCTCAAACAATTTGCCAAGGGATCCTATGGCATCTGCAACAATGTCATAACCTTTGAGGGTAAGATCTTCAAAGCTAGCCCGTCTAAACATAAAGACACTAAACTTCTTCTTTACTACATGTAATTTGTCTTTGACCAGCTGTGATGACTCATTTAAAAACTTTTCAAAAATCCCAGGAGTGATGATCTCCACCTTAACATGTGGAAGACAATTGCTGTACTTCTGTTGTAGCCGTGATCCAACTGCAACAACTACATCTGCTGCTTTGCACAGCTCAATTTCACTTTTATGTTTCTTCTCATTCTCTTCGATTGTATCCACTGCAGCACTCTGCATTGCTTTGAACTTTCCAAGGTCTTCACAGAACACATGGACAAAATGTATCCACTTGCACTTTGCAGTTTGGACGATAAAATAGGCAGGGGTACCAAACTTTCTTCCGTGGCCTACTACAATGTCCGGATTCGGAAGTTCTGGCGGTGGAATTTTCAACAAATCAAGCGGATCAACAGACCCAGGAATATTCCGAGCAGTGATTAATTCAACTCCGTGTCGTCTGGCATCTTCTCTGCTCAGTTTATTGCTTTGAGAGACGTAGCAGTAAACTTTGATGCTGCCGCTTGTAGTTTTTGCCAAATTGACAGCAAATTCTCTGTTGAAAGTGGACACACCACCTTCAGAAGACTTCCACTCGTCGCAGAGAAACATGACATTAATAGCTGGCCTACTTGCTACACTCAAAGTTTGTTCGCATGCCATTATACGCACTAAAGAGCTTCCTTCCAGTGGTTAATGTGTCCTACTTTGCTGAAGAGCAGTTTCTTCGTAAATTCCAGCGCCATATCGACACAGCTGAAAAACGACTGCGCATGCTCATTCGCGCGCGCCGAGAAACTGGGAAGACAACATAAACCCATAGCAACGTATACGTAAAATGGCGGTCCGCCATATCTGCTTCCATGTTCTGGTGTGTCGACACCGCGGAAATACGTTTTTTGACGTCACAGTAACTGGTCAGTGGTCATCACCATCGGGCTGTGCTGTCCTTCGATCGAGCAGTCTCTGAGGTCGGTATTTTGCTTCCTTTTTAAGTCGAAAATATCCTTGATACTTCTCGTTATTGGTGAGTTTGACGTCCTTAAATGGGTTTTTAATACTCAAGCAATGTTCGTAAAGAATAGCGGTACAGGGGAGTCATTTTGTGTGGAGTAATGTGTAGTTTGCTGACTTGAGCCAGCTCGAGCGGACGAAGCGTGGATCGTGTTGCTTCAGCCGCCCTCGCCTCAGAATTGTGAAAATCAACGATGGGTATCCAGCAAAGCAGGAAATTTGTCCTGTATGCAGCTTTTGCAAGGATTTTGAAGACTGGTTGGATTTAAAGTGTGATTTGCTCAAAATGGTTAAGGTACATGTAAGTCGGGACCGTTTTATTCACACTCACTTTGCGCCGACATGTGGTGCTAGTTCACTGAGATTATATTTCGCAACGCGTCAAAGAAACTTTGATAAGAATTTGTCTTTAAAGACTGGCGTTTTGGCGTTTCTATCACCTTTCTGACTTTCTGCGCCTTTTGGAACGGGTGAAATAATTTTTTTGTACCTGCCGTTTGTTGTAAGAATAAAACATTTGTTCATTTCATTCACAAGATATTTCTCTATCATTAAAGATTGTTTAAGCCTACATTTATATAATGGTGGCGTTTGCGAAGAGAGTAGAAATCGAAAATATTGTGATTTGTTGGCCGCAGCGAACGCTGGAAATACTGAAAACATTTAAGACCACTCTATATCTTCGGTTCATTGACAATTTTTCCTTTTTTGAGGTCTTTTTTGTTTCCATCGATTAAATGTTGATAGTACATGGAAATTTTCAAGACCGTTTCCCTGTACATGTATGCACGTGTAACTAAATATTTTAAAATGCCCAAACACCTGTATTTGTTTACACGAAACCGCTTCCACTTATGGGATGTGGTCAAGTTTCACTTCTTTTGATGCTGAAAAGGAAACATTCAACATTTCAGAGAGGCAGTAATCAATTCCTCAATGAAACCCACTAGTTTATTTCGTTTACTCAGTCATTTGAAGCTTTTCGATTTCTATTTCCCTATCTTACATGTGCATTGTATCAACTTACATAAATAATTGACTGTTGTTGTTTTTCCTTTCATTTAATTTAATTCAGATGAGCTTTGCTCAATCACTACAAAATAATTTTTACATTGTAATCATACATGTACATATCATGTGCTTTGAATCAATATGAAATTAATTATGATCGCCTTAGTAATAGTATTGTATCATCCTCCCTTCTGTAAGATTCTTACTTAACTTGTAGCCACTTTATTACAACACATTATAGCACCTGATGGCAATAAATTATATATGTATAATATTATTATATGTATTAATTTTTTTTCCTGTGATAAATTGGCTAACAAGTGGGTTTGTTTATGCCACT
>NW_028301576.1:8005000-8010000 GCF_042242905.1 Orbicella faveolata
ATCAGAAAGCTGGAATTGCATTATCCGAGGTTGAGAATTTAATAACGTTCGTTATTCCGAGGACTTCGTTATATAGTTCCAATAAACGCAGCAGTTCCACTGTATTTTGAAAAATTCGGGTGTAAATAAAATGAGGACCCGGGGTTGGGGTCAGAGTCTCTTTTTTTATACTTTTTTCCTTCTTTCTTAAAGTTTCTTTCAAAGTAATGTCTTTTTTTCTTTTCTTTTCCTTTTTTTTATTTCAATGTCAACTCCGATTTCTCGCGATTTGCAACAGCAGTGCATCATTGCTATACCTTTGTATATAAAGAAAATAAAATGCGATGGAGCTCATTTGTTTGGTACATCAGAGGTTCGCCAACATGGCGGCTCGATACCGAGCTGTAAATTTGTGCGAAACCTATCGACAAATATCTGAAGTTTGGGATAACACACTAGACCTACAATTGAAGAAGATTTTCCCTTCATTTATCTTTTATAAGATCGCATTTTCTTGACTTCGTCCACTAAAAGGTTTTTGATTTATTTTTTTCATTGCGCGACAGTCAAAACGATCTACAGCAACCTCGTTCCCAGGGTTTCATGGAAGGCAGCGGGGGTGTTTATGGTAAGTTTTTCTTATTCTAGTTCACGAATTTGTTAGTTCAAGGCAAACAAATCTGTTTTTCCTCGCTTCGTTTCTTGCGAGAGTATGACGTAGTCGATCAATACACGGAACTGCCAGAATAGAGCTGCATCGAGTGTATATACTAAGCTTTCGAGTCGAATTATTTTAGAGCCTTTAAAATCCTTATTTGACCTAATGGTGGATCTCTTAATTCTCCACTAACTCGACTAACTCATGGACTTTTTTGCAGAAATCAGCGCGCTGAACTAGAAAATAAATCTGGGCAGCTTCTATATGCGACTGTCTTGACTGAAATTTGACGCGGATTGTTTGAGATGATGTGAAAAAATGAGCTCCACCGCATCTTACTTTCTTTATATGCGAAAATATTGCAATGATGCACTGCTGATTTAAATCGCGAGAAATCAGAATTTGGGTGAAGAAAAAAAAACAAAGAAAAAAGACATCAAAAAATAAAGAAAGAAAGAAAAAATTATAAAAAAGGAGACCCCGACCCCGACCCCGAGTCCGCGTTTTACTGACACCCGAAATATTCAAACGACCGTTCAAGAGGATCGCGAACACATCTCCGGCGGGCGAGTTGTCAGCCCGTCTCGGCCTCGGCAGGTAGGGTAAACCTGGCTGACGCGGCAACTTTTTCTCAGAGAAACAGTTTGCCTCGAATACCCGGGGAGTCATGTACTGCCCAGCTACTAGGTTTTACAGAAATTTAAGCCTGTATGTTAAATAAACTAGCCGGTATCTCAATTTCACAAGGTTCTCTTGAGTTGTCGCTTGATGTTATTAGCAAACTTTTAGTGATTTCCTTTTTCTTCATTTTCAGTTATACGGCTCAGAAGTCTGGGGTTAATAAATAAATAAATAAATAAATAAATAAACATATTTACGCAGGATGTCCATTTCAGTTATAAGAACTGCTATCAACATGGGTCCTGCGTAAAACAAATAAATAACCAAATAATAAAATGAAATATAAAATATACAAAAATCTAAAAATGTAAATATAAAGAGACAAAAAGACTGAAACTAGATTCATATACAATTATTAAAAATATCAAAGGCTCCCTGAGCCAACTCATGGATGAATAGTTGACTTTTGCCTCTGTGGCAAAACGAGTCTTTGTGCAAAACTATTCGTATGAAAATGCATATCACCTGCACGTTCATTCTCTTGAAAATCAAGTCATTTTCATGTAAAATGTTTCGCACGAGCATTCATTCTAAAAAGGAGGCAAACAGCAACTCCGAAGAGGAAGTGAGGTCTACATATGAGCCAAGTGGCCCATTAGGTCGGCACTTACCCCGGTTTCTGTAGAATTACTACTGGTCGCTTCATGCTACAGAAACCGGGATAAGCTCCAGCCTGATAGCACATGGGAGTCAGCAGGGGATCAGTAGGGGGTCAGCTGACTGGGGTCAGTGTTCTGTCGAAACCGCACTGTACTAGCAATTAGAGTTCTTCCGGTGATAAGGTGCCTGTTACAAAGCAGAATTGGTATATGAAACTATTCATTAACTGACTTGTTGATTTTTAATTCACTAGTTGGGCTCAGTTATATACACTTTTATTCTGATGTTAATGTGCAAGGGGTCACCAAATCATGCTGTTTTGGAAGTGAAAATGAAAATGAAAATAACTTGGAACTAAACAACAGGCATAAGTTTGGAGTGGTTATATTTATGTCTTCTGTCTCCAAATAGAGTTGAAATTTGGATTTAAGGGACTTGGCTTTTGTGGATGAGCAACGATATAAAAGCTGGCCAAAAACCTTAGAGCAAGAACGAGAACCAACAACAAACTCAGTCCAGGTATGCTGTTTAACCAAGAACTCAAACCCAGGACACACTGATAAGAAGTGAGCCCCCTATAGCTGTTACCATTGTATCACCCTGCTCTGGCAAAGTGCATTTTCACAGGGAGGGCACCAAAAATTGTAATTGTCTGTTCGTCTTAATTGTAGAAAAAAAAATGTTTGCTCCGCTTTCTGGACATGATCAGGGTTTTAACCCTCAGGCTGACAAAACATTGCTGCATGATTAGAAAGCCATGATGCACATCATGAAGAGAATGAAGAGGACTTTTGGAGGATGGAATGAAAATAGGCCTGTACATTCCTTGGCGAGGTTTCTTGTATGTATATACTTAAGACATATAAAATAAAATAACCTGTTTTGTCCACATTTGTGAGTTTGGCTTGTTTAGGATTTGGTGTACTCCAACTGGGTGACAGTCCTCTTTTCTCCTCTCTTGATTTATCTGCAGAAACAAAATTTGATGATAACATTATCTCCTTGATTGAAACACAACATACGTTTGTAAAGCCACCTACATTGTTCTGAACAAATTTGCAATGTGCATAATAATCCCAGTCCTTCAGGATTTATTTTCCCCGCTTTGCAGCAGCTCTTAGCTTGTGGGGTGGGGTGGTGGTATGGGTTGTAGAGCAGTTTAGACTGAACATGCAAGAACTCAGTTATGTGTCAACAGGGAAGACGATTGGAATATTTAGGACTGTGAGTAGAACTCAACTGAAAGAAATTTTGCCACGTGGCTGATGCAAAAATGGCAGTAAAACACTTTCATTGTTTGAAAATGCTCAATGAAGCAAACACTCACCTACAGCTAATGGTTTCCTACAACTTAATTTCTCTTCCAAGTTCTTTTTTAAATTTGTCTTGTGTAATAATAACTTAGGCCTCGATAATTTGTTAAATAAATTGGAGCTTAGCACTGAGAAAAGACCTTTACTTATGTGTTTCTTGTTGGTGGAAAAAGGCACACCCATTATTTTGTATAGGTCAGCAGGTAGATAACAAGACTAACAAGATACATCAGGTTAAATGTATGAAATTTGGTAGTGTTGCTTATACCTCATAACAAATGAGATGAGAAATTATAATACATAAAAATACATATTACGGACGGTGCCTACTTCTGTTAGTGCGCATACGTTCTGCGCATCACGCAAGGCACGGTTTAAGGACGTTCGCGCGAAAATTTTCCACTCGATAGATTTTTTAAAATTTTTCCTGCAGTCAGATAACGAGTTTCTTGTGTCAGAAATGCAAAAAAAATTGAGGCTCACCGACTTCATTTCAGAGATAAAGCGCGTGGAAAACTACCCTGATTTTGAAAAATTGGCGCACGTAATTCAGCATGGTCTACACGGGTTTATAGTAAACAAATATCGAAGGTGAGTCAACCGAGGGCAACGATCTTAGTCATATTTTGTAGTAGTGGGTCTGTTGCATAAATAATTCCAAATGTTGCCAATGCTTTCACAAAACTTAACCCTTCAACAGGCATTTGAAACCGCCACACAGATAAACGAAGAGCTGAAAAGAACGGAATTCGATGGTGCATTTTGCAAAAAATTCACGCTTCTAATCGATAGATTTTCTTCAATTTTTGCTAAACGTAGAAAATCGGCGGAGAAAATGATCCATCAAAAGTAAAATAGGGATCACCGAACGTCCAAGATCGTTAAATCCAGGCAAAGCTATAGCAATGGCCATCTGCCCTATCATTGTTCATTTTATTACTTAGCGCGCGTGCACATGCATGATGTGGCGTGTGAATTTGCATGCGCAGTAAGGATGCGCAGAAACAATTAGCGCGAACGTCCTTAAGGGCCCATTAACCGATTCATGCGCGCGCTCGCGCGCGTTGCTAAGGAGGTGAAATTTCACTTCCGGTCACTTACGTGAGCCTGAGCACGGAAAATAAAAACAACTCAAAAACTTGCAAATTCGCGTACATTTTAGATGTTTTTCTTTGTGTTTCGTAAAATACAAAGTAAAAAAAGTACAAGCAAAGACAAAATAAGAGAAAGACAGAAAAACAAGAGCAATAGAAAGAGAAAAACTAACTCCGTGTGGCGTTGTTTGATCTTACCGAAGTGTGCTGGTAGTGTAAATTGCGCACGCGCTGATAGGGTAACTTCCAATAGATATCGGGCGCACTTCCGGTTTCTTTAAATGCTAAAGGAAACGCGGTTTTTCATTAAATCCAGCCTTCTTCGACGAATTTCGATTAAAGCCAACGTTGGCAACATACCTATGCATTCCTTTTTCGAAATCATGCTTTTTTCAGAAAATTACGAAAATTTTTTAATATTTTGAAATGCTCTCAAAATCTGACCTTTAAGAAATGAAACAAAATCGATGCATAGCGTAATGAGGATTTAAATTAAAATATTAAATCAATGAAAAAAATCCCGAGAAAGTAATTTTCATGGGAGCCTTTGCCTTTTTTCTGTATTAGTCACATGACCACGGGCGTGGCCTGATGACGTCATCACTAGTGTTACTGGTCATGAAAAAGTTGAAACACATGAAATAACTTTGAACTAACTAAAAATGAGGAGGTTAG
>NW_028301576.1:8015000-8070000 GCF_042242905.1 Orbicella faveolata
TCTCTTGACTCCCACCCTTATTCGTCCTGCTCCTGTCCCCTGTAAATTAATAGACTCAAAACACATCCTAGCCATTTAGCTGCACAGTCCTTGGGCATTTCCTTTTCCTTTTTTCCTTCGTTTTCAGCCTTGCTACTCTTACCCACGTCTTTCAAGTGAATGACCTATGACATAACCACTGTCAAAGGGTTTCATTTTGAGCCTCATTTTGAGCCCAAGGGTGAATTTTTCTTTCCCCGTTGGCCTAGAAGTCTTTAAAGACACTAAATGAAAGTTAAGTAACATTTTCAGTTCTTGTTTTTGAAAGTATTTGAAGCCTTAATGAATTACAAAAATTAGTATTTTGCATTTCTCTCCGGATACCTGCCCCCTATTCTCCTGGGCTCCTGCCCCCTGCCTCTCCCCACCATCAACAGATGGCTGAATGCTCAGGAGAGGAGTTGCCATATGGAAAGCATTGGTCAGTGTTCTCTCAGTTGGTGTTTTTACAGCATTGATGTTGTGGAAATCATCCATGGACAGTATCTAAAAGGATTTTTGCTGAGCCAAAATAGAAAAAAATGTACAATAGAAGAGGTTTTCTATTGGGAAATCCAGATAATAGTAATATAAAAACAAATATTAATTTTAGGAAGCTATACAGTCTCAGGCTCTAAGGTAATGTGGTCAGAAATTATCTGGGTGGCCCTATAATCAGAAGATTGTTGTGTGAATACAGGGGGGAAAGTCTATTTATAACTAAAAAGGAAATTCATTTATTGAGTTTTAACTGGAAGTTGTTATTACCCAGATTTTATGGTATTTTTATTGTCTTATATGCATGTATTTTTAATTACCCTTTTAACAGCTTTGTATTCCATGTCTTCTGCTATCTTAAGATAATCAGATGTCATGTACTTGTGGTTTTTTCTAATAGCTAAATAGCTTTTCAAGTTTTTCTAAACTCTAATAGCTATGCAACTAGTTAAAAATAATTTTCACACTTTAGAGGCGCTAAAAGCAAAATACAGAACTGCAACAATTCGAAATTATGACAAGAAACAAAGAAACAATAATAAACATGAAAATTTAAAATTTTATTTTCGCCAGCCTCAAGCTTCCTAAAGTACAGTATAATTAAAATTGGATATTTTATGATAAAGCATACCTCGGTGAATTCTTCCTCGAGTTGAGGCTAGATTTTGAACCCTTTTGGGGATTCAGTCCTACACTTGTTACACCAACGTGTCCAAGATTTATACGAAGCACTGCTTCGATTTCGGCCAACTTGGTCTATAATACGGTGATACCAAGTGAGGACAGGATGACCGTGTTTACTTACGTGAATGCCCCCAATCGAACAAGTGGACGAACACGAGCATGTCTTCCCGACGAATATGATCGAAATACCGTTGACATACCGATTCATACGGTTCAAGCCCATCAATTCAACAAACTTGAGAAGTTGATGTCCTCAGAACACCGCTACAGCAACACAAAAGCTGCCTAGTTTTAGCCTTAGTCCACATCGTAACGTAAATTGCCCCTGGCTCGCCGCTTGCGAGCATAAACTCTCACGAAACAACTACAATTTAACACCGTGTGCAAGTTCAGTTTGGCTCTGACACAATATATAATATTAACTGAGAACTATCCAACAAATGAGCGGAGTTTAAAAGCTAAGTTTACAGTGTGCGTTCTAAGTTTTGTATCTTTTTGACTGGCGATAAGACTCGCCGCGAGAACAATGTAAAAGTTGCAGGCATTTTGTAGTTTTGTTAAGGTGTACCGCTGACCAGCAAAATACTGTATCGCGCCCCAAAAAACGTATTTCCGCGGTGTCGGGTTGACATTGACGCAATCGACTACGGTACCAAGTACACGACTAAAATGAAAGCAAAACTTTTCTACTGTGACCAAATCAAGTTTATTGAACCTGTAGAACACCAGAATAGCAGCACATCGCTAACCACTAACTGTTAACGTCTTCCAGCTGAAAAACTAGCTGTTATCTGTCGAAAAATTAATTATACTGAAATCTAACTGTAAACATGTACCTGCAAATTGCGTAGAGCACGTGCAAAACAAGTGCGAGATACGCAAATGTTGTACTTTGTGGGGAGGTGACAGGAAAAAGTGTAACGGGCATCATAAAAGTTTTCAAAAAAGATCACTAACTTTAAAAAACGTGTGATTACCCCTACATTTTATGTTATAAAATGGAAGTGGTAAGCCTATTCAACACGTCATTAGTTCCTGGTTGTGAGCAAAGGGTATTTAGACTGTATTTTAGTTGAACCAGACAAAGGCTGTCAGAGACCCAAAAAGTGCTGTTGCAAAGATTTTGTTATTTAAAATAAACCAAAAATGGCTTATAAATGTGATCTTTATAAATGTGTTTGCTTTTCTGTATGAAAAGGCGAATTCTAAGAAAATCTGTGAAGAAATATCCTTTCCTTCTTTTTTCAGAAAAATGCTGATGTCAGCATTCTTGCTGAGATTCGAGGCTAATTATCTCGAAAAAATGCATGGCTACCCCAATTTTTCTTTGTGGATTCCAATAGCCCTAGTAAAGATCTACTTTTTCCATGTGGTCCTACCCTGGCACAAAAACCTTTGTATTTAGTAGGCACTGCCTTAAATAAACATAATTACAGTATGTTCACAACATGGCTGTTCATTTTCATTAACTGTCTCCAGATCGCAGTGGGATTTAGACATGTTCACTTCTGTAGATCAGGGAAAAAATTGCTGACAAAAGGAGAACCCAGAGAAAATTATTAACCCCAGGAGCTAGTGCAACAACCAACTACAAAATCAACTCATATAATGCTGTATTTAGGATTCAAACTCAGGCCACATATTTCACTTGGGGTTAGTTGACATTCCCACAGCAGTAAGGTATCTACTTACTCAACAATGTTGAATTCCTGACACTGCTCGACTCAGTCGGGACTGTGATTGACAGTGGAAACTTTGGAGAAGGACTATATGAACTGCAAGGCTGCATCAGAAAGAACAAAAAACAACCTGTTAGTTAAAGCAAAGTTTATCAGTAACACACTCCTAGCTTAGTAACATACACTGTAGATGCACCTACAGAAAGTAGGGAAAATGCCAGCATCTTTAATGACAACACATCAATACAAAGGGGAAGTAGTTATATATATTATTAAATTAATTTAATTTCTGATTTGTTGTTTATTGGAAGTTGCTGTCCGTGAATTGTGATCAATGAAATAGAGTCACAAACAGAAAGGCAAACATTCCGAGTCAACCACAAGACCCTGAAAATTATTGCACTAAGTATCTCACAAGAACAACCAGACTGTTTTCACATATCACTTCAAACACCAGCCATGAATGTGATTAAGTGCACTTTGGTTTAATTGGTATTTGGTGCGCTTGCTAATAATTGGTTAAAAAGAAACATGCAACATATTATTGTTTGAAATTGCAATGTTCTCAGCCGATCAGCTGCTTAAACAAATTAATCAATCAATCAATCATAAGTTGGATTGTGTTACCACACATACAATACTTGCCCCTCTAATTTCTTGTTTCTGTTTTGAACTCAGATTGGTTTGTTTGCAGGTAATGAAACTATAATAATTATTACAGTCAAACTCAGAAAACCGTGAACACCTAAAATATGTCTGGAATGTTTATTGTGTTATAATCAATCACGATTGAGATCTTTGACGACAGAAACCACAGAAAATGGAAGTATATGTATTGCATTGGTCACGGAACTATAAATCTGGTTTTTGGTTTTCGATTTGTCCCAAGATATACCCTCTGTCTTTATATGTTTCTGAAAGTCTAAATAATTGCCATCCTTTTGTATAGAGAACCACATCATGTACTTAGTTTGAGGGATTTAGGAAAACAAGAATCTCGCCGATGCGTACAGTTACTCAAACAAGGTGACACTTAATTTGACATGGCTATAAATAGGGATGAATAAAAAATTTAAAATTTTGGTGGTTTCGCTAACCTTGGTATTGTGTTTGGTTAAACTAGCGACTTGTTTTATTTTAGCAAATAATTTATTTATAATTTATTTTAGCAAATAATTACAATCCAATGGGCATACATACCCGGTGATTAAGTTTTTTTAACACCCAGTGGAAAGGTTGACGAAGATAAATGTAAATGCTTGCTAATTTTGGAATTAGTTAAGGCTAACAGTTAACACCTCAATTTTCTGCTGTCCTTTCCCAAATAAATTTGCAGTTGATTCACATATTACAAAAATATAATGGAAGACTTCCAATTCATCAATATCACTTGTGGCTTTTCATCGTTATCAAAATAATGAAAATGAAATAGCTAAAGCACCGATTTGGATTGTTGGCACTCGAGTGGTTCAATCACTGCCAGTCGCATCGGCCCGGCACATTGCATTGGGGTTTGTGAAAATAGCTTTCCAACATTTAAAAACATCCCAAATCCTCTTTGCAAGTGTTTAAATAGGCTGCCTGTAACAGCAATTATCTAGTTTCTTTTTATAACCGAAATAGAGGATTTATTTGGTGAACTTTTGAAATGAAACAAATTTGCTCTGTGACCGATGGTATACATCCATTTTGTGGTTTCTGTGGTTAAAGATCTTGCTTGTGATTGGTTATAACACATTTAAACATTCCAGACATGTTTTAGGTATTCACAGTTTTCCAAGTTTGACTGTAACAACTGAAACTGCATTCAGAGTAAAAACAAATGCTTGAATACTTCATGGATTTAAATCAAACATCAAACAGCCAGATCTTCTGGACCAATCAAAATGTAGGATTCTTTTCAGGGAGGGGGGGGCATGTAAAAAGGCCAGGTTGCTTGTCATACCTTTTAGGGGTTAAAAAAGCAGTTCTAGTACCTCTAAGGATTTTCAGCCAAAAAAAAAATCTGCAATGGGAGCTTTCACAGAACCTTTCAGGGTATTGAGCCCAAAAAACAAAAACAATAGACAGAATATATTTGACAATCAACTTTACGACTAGAAGGTATTCAAAGTAATCATCTTTAATACCATTATAAATTGTGAAAGTGCCAGTTATTCTGTTGTTTTAGAATTGGTACCTCTTAGGTGTGAACAAATTTCAAGCTGCGTGCACAAAAAAGGACCTTGGTACCTCTTAGGGGTTCTTTTCAAAATTTCCCACCATCACCCCCCATCAATTTTATATGCCCCCCCCCCCCCTCCCCCCCACCACCCCTGTGTCTTTTCACTGCTCCTCTGCAGGAAATTAAATTACAGTATACAAATAAAAACGCAGGGTAAACAATGTGTCTAAATAATAATTGATACCTTGTTACTCTTGTGGGAGTCCATTAAGTCTGCAGGTGACTGTGAATCACCACCAACTCTTGATGCTGAAGAACTGCGAGGTACATACCAAGTGGATGGAGTAGCTGATCTAACTACTTGTGATGGAGGAAAAGCAGCTGGTGTTTCTGGTAGATAATAAGGTCTGCATGATGCAGTCTCTGACGTGTCACTGGCTGTTGACTCGCCTGATGTTTTTCTTGCCCTCGTGTTGTCCATTTGTAGAAGTACTGATTCATCTGATTCAAGCCTTATTTGAGGAAGATCAACAATATTGAATTATTATCATTATGATAATAATGATCTTCCTCAAATATGGCTTCCAGCAAATGCTGAGTGATCAGTAAAAAATTACTTATTCTATGATGAATAAATCTGGCAAAAACAGAAAAGGCAATCATCTTATGAATTTACATTAATTTACCATTGGGCAAAACAAAATCACATTGCAAGAAACAGAATTTCAATGAAAAAAATTTGATTTCTGATCCACATTAAAAAAACAAACGGTCACAGAATATACCTGCCAACACTCACACTTAAGGCCTGATTGTCTCATGCCTGCAGGTCTAGAAAACTTTGATATCACACCAACTCAGGGCTATGGACCAATTTCTTACATTGCTGATAGCTGAGCAATTTATTTATTTAAGCACTTAACAGCCTTAACTGACAATACTTTCGCACATATGTAATCTCAAAACAATGAACAGAAAGAAAGGTCTGATATCAAGAGAGCCGGTCCTCAGGCAAGTAGCCTGTGAATGCAGACGTATTTCCGGCTGTCGCTTGTCTCTGCCAAAAAATAACGTCTCCGAACCCGAGCCAGGAAATGATTTCTGTGACATAGGAATTTTAAGCCAATCACGGTCTAGCTCAAGTAACCCTAGAACTACTGCGCGAGGTATTCGCTGCGAGGAGCACTCGAGTTTCATTGTATCATGGAATCTGATTGGCCAAAGAGAAACAAAAGTCATTACATCACAGAAATTGTTTCCTGGCTCCGGTTCGCAGACATTATTTTTCGGCGGAGAAAAGCGACAGCCAGAAATACGTCTGCGTTTGCAGGCTATCAGGCAAGCTGTAATTCTGGTTGGTTGTCTTTACATGTAGTTATGTTAGTAACATCGAAACATGTCTTATATATTAAAAAATGTTGTAATCCTCTTAAAACGTGTAGTTATATTTTTCACAATTGTTTCCACAATTTGTCACAATTCTGTTCACTGGGTTTTCACATCTACACTATGTCCGACAGGTCTTACAGCCATAGACTGTCAGTTGTTTCTTTAACATCCAGTAAGCTGTAGTAATTTCAAACTTACTGTTGAACAAAATAAAAATAATTAGAAAGATTTCTTGCATCAGAAAATATAATGGATCATTTGCATTCCTGATCAGCCTGAACAATGCTTTCTTGCTGTTAGTGTTTCTGATAATTTGGCCAAGCAATGAATCAGTATGATTGTCATTCACTGATAATACTGCAAGTTACTCTTTGTAGGAACTCATGAAATAATAGCATAATACATACATGTACATGTACTATGTGACTTGACAAGAAGAGAAATTATTCAGCTTCAACTTTGCTATCAGAAGGGCATTTCCTTGATTTGACATGGGACTGCCTTTTTTGTTGTTGATACATGTATATATATATTTTTTGTTTTCCACCAGTTTGTAGCTGCAGGGTTCGTACACTTTTTCAGGCCAAAGTTCAAGGACTTTTCAAGGACTTTCCGGGACCCTACTTAGAAATTTCAAGGACTTTTCTTCATACAAATTTACCTACAGCCAAGCAAAATGTGTGTTTCGAAAGCTATGCTTCGGGTATAAACACGTGCACATGCAGAAACGTCAGAAAACAAGAGCTTGAAAACATGTAAACCAGACATTTGCTTTGCATTAGTGGCTCAATGAACATGGGCGAGAGTAACGAGAGAGCACTGGTAACAAAAAAGGAGTGTTTTCACACAGCATTTCAAGAATTTTGTACTCTGTTCACCTGAAAATTTGTTTTCACTGACTTTCATTTACTTTAAAACTTATAAGCATTGATATTTTTTGATCTTGTTCAATTATAAATAATCAAGGACTTTGAAGGACCAAAAACTAATTTCAAGTACATTCAAGGCCTTGAAATTGGATTTCAGAAATTCAAGGGTTTTCAAAGGTTTTCAAGATGCGTACGAACCCTGTAGCTGGGAGGCCACAGTGTTCTTTTCACTTACAATGGCCCTGTGAGTGACTCATTTTTCATATTTTTAGGTCCAGTTAAGTACGGCTACATTTTCCTTCAACTTGTCTCCCAACATTGTTGCATTGCTAGTTGAAACCCACTGTTGTGCGTATTACCATGTCTGTGACCAACTTGTCTCGCACCAAAATACAGTGGTACAAGTTGAGACAACATGTTGCGTAGAGTATACTTGACTTGTACTTACTGCAACAAATTTTAGTTTTGTTGCTCGTATTACAGTACAACCGAATTAAGCTACAACTTCCCTTGCAACAAGTTTGAATACAATGCTTGTGATTGGCCATCAGCGACATTCAGCTACGAAGCACATTTTAAAAAAAACTTGGCAGACCGAGAACTCAAAGTAAACCTGGAAAATCAGAAATTTGCCCTATACGAAAACCTCAAGGGCTATTGTAGTCCTTGGGACACTTTATTTGTTTCTTAAAAAAACAAGCAGCAAAACGAAAAGGCTTGAAGGAACTGTCCATTGCCAAATGTTAACTTCTCAATTTCGTTTTCAGGGCCTGCCCATTGTTTTAAGAGGGTCGTAGAGGGGTATTCTCGTGATGCGTGATTAGCTGATTTTATTTTCCGTGAAACGTAAATTTTGGAAATTAATTTTCATGATCCATGAACTGAAGGTTTTCTGTGATCTGTGAAGAACTTGAATTATTCAGCGATATTCATGATTTCACCATTCTATTCTACGTTGTTTTGAGACGCAAGTCCTCCGAATGGTTAGAGTCGTTTATCGAGAGTGACTTAGTTATGCGATTTGCAATGGGGGCTTTGACTTAGCCACCATTTTGCTTTCTTCAAACACTCTTTCCAGTGTACGAACACATTATTAAAAAGAGTATCTTTCTTGCTTATTTTCGTGATTCGGGAAAACGAAATTTTTATATTCGTGATCCGTGATCCTCTAATTTTTCCGTTCGTGAACCGTGGAGAGAATCCTCCTTCCCCCGCGTACGACCCTTTTTTAGGAAATTAACGCGTCAAAGATTAATTCTGCGATAAATTATGAGAACAATTGTGAAGGGTATGATCCACAAACAAATCAAATCGGAAAATCCAAAATACTTCCGGCAGCTCAAGAGACAGTCGACGAAGGGAAAATTACAGCGAAAGCAATTTCAGTTCTTTGCGGAATTGAAATCTGTTAGCCTAAACTATTGTAGCTACTCGATCTGGAAGAAAGCGTTCATCTAAGTTAAACCTTACTGTGTTAATTATTCACACAAACCTTACAACTTTACATCTGCATCAAACAAGCGACTGTAGTGAATATTTTATCCATCTTCCTTCACAAACATTTCAGCTGTAAGAAGATAAGAATACTGGGTGGCAAGGCGCAAAAACCGCTGATTGGCTGAAAATACGTTGTCTCGTCTGTCTCGTTGTTTTGGAGCATGCTCAACCGGTTTCCGCTGACAATTTGCCGGTGCAGACCAGCTTTGAAAATGTCTGAACATTTTGCAAGCGGGAGCATCGAACAGTCAGGACTATTGTGGATTTTTCCCCAGCTGGAACTTCTACCTCTCGTAGAGAATGCGGATTAAGTCAAAGTAAGTATGTTTGTTGGCCTGGTTTTGTCGCTTTCTTCGAGTGTTATTCTTTGTGTTATGATTTCTTTTGTCCGTTGGTGTCGTGTTCATTCAAGCGGAAGCACGTGCTTTGTTTATTTACAATACTCTTCTGCTGCAGATATTGGTGTACAGATGACTTAACACAATGAACACAGCATAATTGAAAGGTAAGCCAAGTTTTCCTTCCTTTCCTTCCGTAAATGGTTGATTTTTGCAAGTGGCACCATTTTCTACATGTAATTCGTGTGTGGCTTCAGGAACGGAACGTTTTGGCTCGATGAGTCTAAATTTTAAAAAGTTGAAGATTTTGTTCGCTATCATTTGAATTACCCGTCATATCTTGACTTGCATCTGGGAAGAGACCCGTTAAGTTTTTGTCCGCCATGTCCATATGAATAAGTGACGAAAACCGTTGACAGTGTACTGTAAATGAGCTTAATTTTGTCAGATTTTGTACATTTAAGAATTCTGAATACTAATTATATAGCAGTCAGTTAATCCAGTATTGTCAGCACAGCTATTATCCTTTAATTTCTGGAAACTGTCCAATTTGGGATTTAATTTGGACAATTTTCAATAAGGACTATGAGTAAAAACGTAGAAAAAAGTAAAAGTAAAAACGTAGAAACTATCCAATTTGGGAAAAAATAGGACAGTTTGTCTCAGCCAATGAAATTAAGCTATTAACCTTCCGAACATTATCGAAAGCTACACAAAACCTTCCAAAGATTTCCGAAGATCCCCCGAACAATTCCGAAGATTTCCAAAGATCACCCAAACAATTCCAAAGACTTCCGAAGATCACCCAAACACTTCCGAAGATTTCCGAATAGCATCCGAACATCTCCAAAGATTTCCAAAGATCACTTGAGTACTTCCGAAGATCGCCCGAACACTTCCAAAGATTTCCGAAGATCACCTGAACACTTCACAGGATTTCCAAAGACTTGTGACAATCTCCAGTGATCTCTGAAGCTCACTGGATATTTTCAAAGCTTTCCCAAGTTTCGGAATATTGAGGGCCCAGTCTGTTTTTCTTCAGAGACAGTTACTGTAGTTTCCCTTGCAAAGCTGTATTACCTCAGGAACTACATAATTAATAAGTAACAGGACTACATGCTTGTCCAATTTGGAAATAACTGGATTCAAAAAATTCCTCTGTCAGCCAAATTGGACTTGGTGTGTGGCCTCATCCAATTTTGGCTGTCCTTGGAATTTTTTTCATCCAATTATTTCCAAATTGGACAGCATGTAGTCCAATTACAGATACAAATTAAAACTTCCGTACGTGCAATGAATGTTTTAAAAGCGTAGCCAACTTATGTTCAGTCTGGATATCAGCATACTATTCAAGGTGACACATAATATATCTTTATATCCTCTGGCTTGTGTTGTCTAAAATTGAAACGTTCTTGCAGTGGTGCAAGAATCTGATATGACATATGTCCACTAAGTTTTTTTTGTTTTGTTGTTGAATGGACTAACTGTTTTTATTGAATGGACTAATTGCATGGTTTTGAAAGAGTTTTTAAAAGTTATCTTGAAAAAAAAAAAAATTGACCTGAAGGCAGACTTTTTTGAGGTTTAAGTACAGTCTGATGACGTTGAGGTTAATTAACTGTTTTTATTTATTTATTTTTTATTGTCAGAGTGAAACTTCAAGTAGTAATAATCCTTTTGTTGTACTTCATTGTTATGTTTTACTACATGACGATGAGGTTAATTAACTGTTTTTATTTATTTATTTTTTATTGTCAGAGTGGAACTTCAAGTAGTAGTAATCCTTTTGTTGTACTTCATTGTTATGTTGTACCACATGATTTAAATTTCCCAGGTACTCAAAGCTAGCAAAATGACTGAAGTATTCACAATGAGATTAGGGGTCTCCTTCAGATGCTTGAAAGAAGTTGCATAGTCTTCAATGCTCTACACAGTATTGTATAATGTATAAACAGGGAAGATACTAAGTTAATGACATTTCTTGTTGCAGTGTTATAAGTATTCAAAGGGTGAAGCCAAAGTATGGCTTAATCTAAGTTTACATTTTTCCTCTTTTTTTTACACTTAGACCTCAGATTTTCACCGCTCTCCTCCTCTCTTTGAATGGCTTGATTCTCTGGCTGAAGAAAGTGTGACATGGCCATGTACATCAACTTGAAGAATTTTTTTTGTTTTTCATGGATGAAATGAATGCCATCTTCTTTGGAGAGGCTACTAAATGATGTGTTCCCTTTCATAAAAAGATTTCAAATCAGACAGACTAAATAATATTCACATCATTAAGGTACCAAATGCATGGAACAAGTATTTCAGGATTCCCCAGTAATAAATAAAAGTAAATGTTTGAAGACAGAAAAATTATAGTTTGGTAAACAATTTGGTTGGGATCTGACTTCTTAAAAATTTTTAGATCATAATATTTTAGTGTGGAAGTTATGCAATATTTAGTAATTATTCTTTGAAATTGAGGTGAACAGTGGCTGTTATTTACTGAGATTAACAAGTTTTTAGTATATACATGTACACACAAAGTGATCTCAACAACAGACAAAAAGGAAACCGGTATAAACAGGTGTAACTCACAAAAATTAATTTTGAGGTCTTTGATCAATATCTCACTGTATATATACAACATGGGTCAGATCAGGGCATCCAGTTCAAATTGCATTCTGCAATGCAACCGGAAGTATAATGCTTGCATTGTGTTTACTTTGATAAGGTTTTGAACAGCATGACCTGTTCATTCTCAAGAAATTCACGCGAACCAACGTTGAGCGAAAAGTCAACGAATTTGTCAAGGCACATGAGAAGAAGCTTAAGTTAATCGCACTCCGCGGATCCTACAAACTGCAAATGTCGGCCGCAAAGGACAAGTTTCCCACTCCGCGAAACCAAAGATGGTGAATTTTTCGTGTGTCTTATTCAGTAGCTCCCAGAGTGCATTTCGCTTCCTCTGAGGGATAAATAGAGCACGACATCAGCACGACATAAGCGCAACATCATTTCTCCAGAGGAATGCTGCTTGCCAGCTATAAGTGATGACAATGATGTCATTGCTTAAAAAGTAATACTGGGTCTTAGCAGTATTGCATGCAAATTTTCAATGATTAAAGCACTGAGTCAGACATAGCAGCGTTTCAAGTGCCCAATCTGTGAAAGAAATTTTAAAACTTTCCATTCTCTTAGTGCAAAATAAAAGGAAAACCTTCTAATACGGCTTTTGGTGCATGCCATAAACAAAAGGAAAAAGAGTCCTATTGTCTCATTCGTTATATTTTGCATACATTTTACAGTGTCTGTGTTGGAAGAAATTCAGTTCTAGCCTACATGCCTGCTTTGCAAAATACTTTGACAAGACTGTGCTTTGATGCTGCATCCTTTTACGGTGTAGCAGAACATCGCCACAGTGAATCTAATTACTGCTCTCTCGTTTGGCAAGCATATCAGATACGTGGTCGTGCTAATTACTCGGGCTTTCCGAAGGAAACGCCCGAGGTGTAAATTCAGCTCCATTTTTTCTTTTTTTTTTTTTTTGCGTTCAGTCACAAAACGCAGTTCAACTACAGCGCATGCGTGAAGTGTACGCGCATGCGCAGAATGAACCCTAGAGAGCATGGTTTAAAGCAACGGCCGCCTTCGTGGAAAATTCCTCGCTTGATGAAAGCGAGAGAAATTCGATGGCTATTGCGCTCAATGTACATACAAAGTCACACACCGTTCGCGGTAGACCCACAGGGCCTGATTTCATGGCGAATTCCAGCCCGGGCTGAAATTTCAGTCCGGCTAGGGGGGCTGAAATTTTGTTGCGATTACATAATGAATTTCAGCCCGGGCTGAAATATTAGCCTCGGCGCCAAATATGAAACTGTGTGCGAAAAGTCTCCAGAGAATCAAAATGGCGCCGAGAACACGAATCGTGAAAATAGGCGCATTGCTTCTCTCGTAGTTTGACCTTTTGTTGGCGCTCAATTTTTAACTTTTTGGGATAGTAACACCCTACAATGATGATGGAACTGAAACGAAACCTGTCTCTCAGCCAGAAAGAAGTACTTTTATAAAAAGAAAATATGTCCTCAAGCTTACCGAGTTCATGGCTTCCCTGACAGCCTCGTGCTGTTCAACCTTGTCTCGATGTTCTTATATTCCATCTAAGCTTTGAAATTAAAGAGATTCTCTATTTTATCGCCTTTATTCCACTGAGATCGCTTCTACTTCGTAGCGGCAGCCATCTTATTTCCTGCATTTCAGCCCGGGCTGAAATTCCGTTTCGATTACATGGGATTTTTTCAGACTTTAGCCGGGTTTTTCAAACCGGGCTAGGATTTTCAGTCCGGGCTGAATTGCGGCCCGGGCTGAATCCTTCTCCATGTAATCGCCAATTTGATTTCATGAGAATTTGTTTCAGAAGCCGGGCTGAGATTTCAGCCCGGCTAACCAGGCTGAAATTTCAGCCCGGGCTGAAATTCGCCATGTAATCAGGCCCTAAAACTTGTGGAGCGTTTTGGGAACGGGTCGGTCCGCGAACTTTACGAGAGATCAATTTACGAGCGATCCTTTACGAGTGAACCTTCTATCGAGAAATATCAAGCGAAACCAGCCACATCAAACGAGCTATCTCATATTATGTTTACATGTAAACACAACCGTGTATTTAGACGTGATCGAGAACCCAGTAGAATACCAGAAGCTACTCTGAAACGTCTCAGAAGAAAGGGCAGGAGACTAAAGGAATTTGTTTATGAACGTATTCGTCTAAGCATACCGAAGTCCTCTTGGCTACGTCGTTATGTGAAGGTTAGAAGAGTTACAAAGAATGTTTGTAAGCTTTATAGGAAGAGGGTAAGATCAAATAAAGTTGCACAACATGAGAAGAAGTATTTGTTGAATTGTTCTGTGAGGGTACATCAAAGGATAATTTAATTGAAGTATAGAGCAAGTCGGTATTTATCAATGTTTTCTTGTAATAGACCCATGTGTCTTTGTAAGAGTCAGATACACGTATCAAACTATTGTAAATTTTAACTGAGTTCAGATACAGAGAAAAACCCTGGTCCTACTCCAATGTACACTGACCCCAGCAAAACAATAACGGCACCATAGAGCCAAGCTAATGAGTTGGTATTTGGACAAAGTTAGGACAACAATGACGGTGTTGCAATGAGTTCATGCTCTTTGATTTACAATAGCAAACAAGGAATCAATTCTGCTAATGATCTGGTGTCAATAATGAATATTGAAAATCAGTTGTATTCAAGTTTGTCTCAGTTAACCAGACAATCATTTTTAATGCAGACCGAATTACCCACACTTTTAAATGTTGTGAAGTTTATATGAAATAATTCATATATGAACTGCGGTTGTAGATGAAAGTGAAGAATGATCATCGCAGTTAATTTTCCAATTTAAGCAATTGGAAAGAAGAAGCCTGAAAAAATCAGGGCTTCAACGGGATTCGAACCCGTGACCTCCGCGATACCGGTGCGATGCTCTACCAACTGAGCTATGAAGCCACACATTGGGAGCGAGGTCAATTAGTTCAGTTCATATCTTCCCGTGAGGAGTGCTGCGATGATCATTCTTCACTTTCACTTTTAAATGTGTTCGAGACTGACTATGAACTTCAATACAGTGAAACCTACACTGGTACTATTCATCACGAAGCTACAATAGAAGGATATCAGTACTGTACCTCCTTAGATAGAGCCTTTCAATCACTTATATCCGAAAATTTCAACAATTTTGTCTTGACAATAGGCTGTACTGCAGTGGCTATCTATTGTAATGGCAATATGGGCTTGAAAATATTTGTTTCTCGTGCAAGGGATATTTATGGTAGAAGCCATCCTCAAGGTACATGTGTGCTGCTTGACGTATCATCACTGAATAGCTTAATTAGTACATTATTTTCAGAGTGTACATAACAATGATATATTTGAGTTGAACGGGGTTAAAATTGATAAAGTTCAAAATAATACCCGTTTTAAGAGTCATGCCTGTGAAACCAGAAAGTTCAATGTGAGTTGTGCTTGGTCTATCGGCTACCATTGAAGTTTTAAATGACAAGCAAGATTCACTGACATTAAAAATGAACGATGAACTTCTTAAAGAACTGATAAACGAAGATGTTCTTCATTTTGACGAGAGTGCTCTAGCCGAGAAATTACTCTTCATTGACAACTTTGCGGTCGAATATGACGACAATTTCACAGTACTATCTGTCATCCTACAGAAGAACAAGATCGAATGAAGAGACAAATCACCGCCAACATGAACATTTCCCTTGGCGACAATGATAATATATACCAGTATAGGTGTACTTTTGTTTTACGTGGGTTACATTCTGTAACTGCAAAAATGTTAATCAAAATATAAACAAGAACAGATCATCCAAGAAACTGAACAAAGAACATTGAAACTCATGTTATAACTTGTGAATTGTTCCTCCGTTAGACTTATTTGTCGTTGTTTCCGGTCAATACACAGGAAAACAATACAGCATTTATACCAAATATTGAGACATTTCCATCGTTTTGTTACAGTTTTGTTATACATAATTCCCAAAATTTATGCTCTGCCAAGAGCACTCACTCTAGCTATATAATGTTGCAGTGGTTTCAGGGATTTTTCTATTAAAAACAATAATTATGAACTATTGAACAGTACTATTGCTTTAATCTACTGATTTCTGACAACTCCCCTTGGGTCAACATTTAGCAACAAACTATGACTCAACACCAATAATAGATAAAAAACTGCCTTCTCCTTGCAATTTAAGGCAAATACATTACCTACTCAGGGTTTGTAAAAGCCTTGAAAGTCCTTGAAGATGCTTGAATTTAAAAATAAAAAAAATTCAAGGCCTTGAAAGTACTTCAATTTGAGGACTAGGGCTTGATTTTAGCAATGCTTTTCCTTAAGCAATTTTCAAGTTGAAAATTACAGTACTTTCATGGAAAAGTTGAGAAATAATATTAAATAATTATAAAATTGCTTATGCAAACCATTCCAAAAGCGGTCCTTCAATTATCTAAAACTTGGCCTTCAAAGTAATTGCAAAGTCCTTGAATTTCAACCTTTGGCATTTGTAGGAATCTACTCCTATATGGTAATATATTATTTTGATTGTTTTCTAGTACCATAACAACATTCATTACACTCAGTAGACAAAAATAAACACAAGTAGAATAATTCATGACTAGCAATAACGAAATTGCATGACAACAGTGACAATCGCAATATGGCAGTCCCCTAAAGATAACTCCACATGTGCGATATTGAAAGCCCGCGAGTTCACGCAGCCGTGCTTCTTGTTTGTGGATAGGTTTGGTCATTTTTAGTGGAATCTACTTGTTCCTTCTCTTGGAATATGTCATGAAAATGATCGTCAGGTTCAGAGACAAGTCTGTATCGGAAACCAAACAGACAGAGGTAAGTCGACAAATTCCGTCCTCGTTTACTGTAGGAAGACTTTTAAAGTATCTCGGTGACAGACTTATTTTTCAACAGCAGCCTGTCAAAACAGGCAGTTACACACCCCGGAGGGACTCCCATTGTTTTATATTGCAATTCCAACAGCAAACCGCTGGAACAAAACGATGTTTTAGTTATGCAAAATTGTTTCCCCTGTGAAATTGGTGAAATCGTGAAAACAATTTTTAATGCAATTTTTTAAACCGATTCAGCTGGCCATAGGAATAATATCATAAAACGTGTATAAGTCAAATGAATGGAACCATACCAGCGACTTAGGGGGAAAATGAAAAAAGATCCCCCACACACATGACTAACCTGAGTATCAGGCCTTCGTTCTGCTGTCCTCCACCTCACACCTTACCTTCAAAACACGTGACTACACACTGGTTAAATTTACTACGTCTGAGATACTGATATAGGTTGCTATAGTTAGACACATGCACTTATCTTCAGAAGTGTACCGGCTCTCCAAAGCTTGTAATTCTTTTGCTTGTCAGGAGCTGTTATTGTTTTGGGGCAAGCTAGGGGCAATATTAGTGTTGTTTGTTCTATGATGGTGCCATTAAGACCCTAGGAGGGCTGCTACCGGACCACTTAACTTGGACTTGGCATTTGTTGATAAATGGTGCCTGTACGTGTAGCCGATATGATTGCGAGTTTGCCAATAATTTGCAAGTAGATAATGCCAATATTGATAGATCACGATCACCGAACTTTGCGCGTTGCTGTGCTCAAGGGGCATATACTAAAGAAGCAATTGTTCTCCTTCTAAGGCGAAAAATGATGGCAAGAGTGAATTACTTGGTTCAGGAATCGCCGAAGTGCAGCTCCAACTTTACAACGGGAAGCCCGATCAACATTTATCTCTTCATAGTATGAGCGACATTCCGAATGTCTTCAATGGGTCAGTCACGGTTTGTGCATCTTCAAAAGTTTAGCCTTGTTTTTTTTTTTTTTTTTTTTCACAAGTTCGTCGTTTGTAATTGTGCTAATCTTCTCCATCCTTAACCATCCTTGGTCCTTCATAGTTTATCATTATCTCTCTGGTGTGTTTCTATCGTCTTAAACTACTATTTTCAGGCTTCCTTCACTTTAAAGATAATTTTGTACTTGGCCAAAATAACTCAAAATGCCGTGACCAAGCTCCTTTAACTCAAATACTGCGTACTGCCCAGGTTGAGCGTCACTACAGAACATGTTTGCATAACAAAGCAAACAAGATCCAATCTTTATTAGTTCCTTGTATCGTATGCGCAGGTTATTGTCAGCACTGGCAGAAAGAGAAGAGTAGCCCCGTTGCTTGATGATAATTATTGGTGACGGCCTTCATAACTTTATTGACGGCTTGGCCTTTGGAGCATCATATTCCAATTCAACTTATGTTGGTATCAGCACCTCATTGGCAATATTCTGCTAAGAGCTACCAC
The DNA here is from genome assembly GCF_042242905.1 of Orbicella faveolata. Taxonomy (NCBI): domain Eukaryota; kingdom Metazoa; phylum Cnidaria; class Anthozoa; order Scleractinia; family Merulinidae; genus Orbicella; species Orbicella faveolata. Next base: position 8,033,037 of record NW_028301576.1, read on the forward strand.
ACGAACTTGGTAAAAATCATTACTTGATGCAGTTTTCTCACTGTTATTTACAAATCAACCTGTTGATGGTAATTTGGTATTGGGATGTCAGTTATTTACCCTCTTACCTTTCTCTTGCGCGGGTGTTAGATAAATAAATAAATAAATAAATAAATAAATAAATTTAACAAATCGAATGTGGTTTAGCGTGGTCTGTACACTTATCGACGAGTTCGCGTCATCACAGTGGTCAAAATCTTGTGGACTCACGAGGCGAAGCCGGGTGAGTCCACAAGTATCGAGTATCGTTGTCGATAAGAGTGCAGACCACGCTGAACCACATTCGATTTGTTTTTTACTACAATACCAACGTCAAAGGAAATGTTTTTTGTTTTCAGAGTGCGACCTGAAAAACGGCTTGCGAGACACATCGACGCGAGCAGCGTTGTCTGGACTCTTATCGACAACGGCAAATTACCCAACCAATCAGATTGCGAGATTAGTAGCAATTGTCGTAAAAAATAAAAAACTAAAAGTAAATAGTTTTCATGCTTTCTAAGCTGATAAAACTTTGAGTTTTCTTTGAATAACTATATTTGTTGAATTTCACTTGTTTGCCAGGTGATTTTGCCATTCTTCTCAATGCTGGCATGTCGTACAAAATGGCGCTGGCATTCAACTTTCTCCCGGCATGTGCTCGTTATCTGGGGCTGATCATTGGCTTGATACTTGGCACCAAAACATCGGCAGTCAGGTGGATCTATCCACTCGCTGGAGGAATGTTTGTGTACATTTCATTAGTTGACATGGTTACTATATTTTCGTTAAGCATGGCGCTATCATTTATTAGTAGAATTCTACTAATTTGTCAATGTAAATGCTGCAATCTGATTGGCCGAGCCATCGCACACTATCAGCCTTTGGTCAACAAAATAGCAACGTTTTCCTGTTTCTCTGAATCTGTAAGAAATATTTAGAAGCAAATGGATAATCAAACTCTCGAGAGACTAAAAGAGAGACATTCACGATTTCTTGAATTAAAAACTCAACACTGTTGAAGAAACTGATGAGAGCGCGTACACAAAACGGTGAATTTAAAATGAAAATTCTGTCCACGCGATCTCTCTAAAGCTTAAAGGGCGTCACACAAGACACTGAGATGATTTTCAGCCCCGGTTGAATCACCGCAGAGAATGCTAAAAATAACCACTTTACGCAAACCCTGGTTGTCAGTCTGCAATAACATGTAGTTCGCTTGGAGCCTGACCCGGGTCGTGTTAAGAGGCCCTAAAATAAGAAATAATTGTGAACCGTTATTTGAGGCATAACTAAGGGTCTATTTCCAAGGAGAGAGGGTTACCCTAGCATGTGGGTTGCCCTAGCACTCGCACATCTCCTCTTTATTACTTTGTCGTGTTTACAAGGAAGCCAAGGTTATCCGGGTAAGCGGGTTACCCTATCTGCGTGCTAGGGTAAACCCGCCCACCCGGGTAAACTTTCTATCAGTTTCCAGACCCTTTTGAGTGTAACCGCGCATTAAGTTGTTCCGGGTTGTAGGGTTACTGTGAAATTTTGCTTGTAAACCCGGGCTATCTCTTGCCCTCCAGCTAGGGTTAACCCGCTTGCTGGGGTAACCCTTCCTCCTTGTAAACAGGCCCTAAGTTAGAATTAAACTAAAAATGGCATAATAGATTATTGGCTCTCGATATTTATGAGGTGATAGTTGATTCGGTCTTCGGCCACCTCAACTACAGTGGATCACCTCATAGATCGAAATCTTGAGCTCATAAATTAGCTGATGTGGACCCGGCCAAATATGGCGGAGTATCTCAAGGAAGAGGTCTTATCTGTATATCTTGTGAACCGTCTCCATATTACAAAAAATACAAAATATTGATGGGTTTTACCGTCGTGCTTTAATTAACAGCTTGAAAAAGCTGCCGAGATGCCAGGTAGGATTAACCCGCCTACCCGAGTTAACTTTGTACATGTACTTGTTTCCGGACTCTTTGAGTGTGACCGCGCATTAAGGTGTCCCGGGTTGTAGGGTTACCCCACCTGTGAAATTTTGCTTCTAAACCGGGGCTATCTTTTGCCCTCCAGCTAGGGTTAACCCCTTGCTAGGGTAACCCTCCCTCCTTGTAAACCGTCCCTAAGTTAGAATTAAGCTAAAAATGTTATAATAGAACTTATAAATTAGCTGATGTTGACCCGGGCCAAATATGGCGGAGTAAGGAAGCGGTCTTATCTGTAAATCTTGTGAACCGTATACATATCACAAAAAAAATACAAAAAATATTGATGATTTGTTTACTGTTGTGCTTTAATTGACAGCTGGAAGAAGCTTCCGAGATGTCCGCAAGAATTGGACAAGCCTCCATTTGGAAGATCCTCAAGACATTTGCCCTTCAAAATTTTGGAATGCTCTTCGTCTTTGTCGTTATGTTTGTTCTTGGTGTTTATAAAAAGCAAATTTCTGCGAATTAAGTTCCTCTTGTTTCAACCAGTAGTCATGGATGGTTTTACTCGTGGCGTCATCAGAATTTCAAATCTTTGCTTTAAGTCCTACCAAGATATCTTTCTTTCAAGTTTAGCTGTTTGTTTTACTTTACAAGCTGTCAAATCGATAGCCATGGAATTTCAAAGTTGGACAACTTGGACAACTTGTTTTGAAAAATCGTGTTTTCTTCTATATTTTTCCTAATTACATGGTTTAGATAGAAGTTGTCAGGACTGCTACAATTTAAAATTCTGAAGGGAAGAACTAGAATATGTAAAAACTATCAAATGTTAAAAAGTTTAGATCATTGAATGTAGTGACGTCACGATGAAAACCATCCAAAATCCGAGGCTAACATAAACTAATGAAGTATTGTATCGTATTCCAGTGAAACCCGCTTTACGGACACCCCTTACCCTGTAATAGCGTGACATTTTTGAAAATGTGTCTTTTTTTTTCTGGTTATTGATCGCATGATCCTTGTAAATCTTCGGTCATGAACAGGAGCCCATCTGGTACAAGACATTTGATTATTTGAATGAGCCTTAGGCTTCTTTAGTTCAAACTTAAGTTGCAATCGGTACACCTTACAACTCGTTCCTGGTGCTTTTTGCATGTCTTTTATTTCCTTTGGTATTCGTACATGTATTCTGAGTTCTACTGTATCTGTATTATCTTTACGATAACTGCAGCAATTCTCGCGCGCTCATTGGCTAATTTTTACTGTCAATAAGCGGACAGACACATTAATTTATAATTTATGCGATGCGTCAACGAGCGAGAGCCGAAAACTTGACAATTTGTTATCGTGAAAAAAAAAAAAAAAATGACGTCAGTTTTTAATACGTCTGTCCTGTTATTGACAATGAATTTCGTCATAACATTGTCAAAGTAGTATGCCGATCGACTCGGCTATCGCCTCTTGGATCCACAACTACTTTGACAATGATATGGCGAAATTCATGACCAATAACAGGAGAGACTCATAAAAAACTAACGTCAATTTTTAAATCTACTGATATGTTTTTGGTATTAATGGTTCACAGCACCTGTGCATTAAGTTTTCAAGACTCGGCGCATGTGCAAGCGATAACGTTAACCCATTCGATTCCATTGTTTTATGAAAGAATCGAGAGCGAACTAATGGTTCTTGCGGGAAATTTTCCTTTGAAAATTTCATGTCTGAAGTAGTGAAAACACTGCAAATAGAATACAGTAGGTATCGGGTGATAGTAACAAATGACTGGAAATTAGGGAATAAAACGTGTGAGTTCAAAGCGGGTTTTCACTTGAGTGTTTAAAGTAATTCTCGATATTGCGTTGGCTTCATATTTCTAGCCTTAATGATGGGAGTTTAAGTAAATGGAGTTAAAGCTCTCCAGAAACTTAGATTGGCTGTAAAGCGTCAGAGTGTACTTGCCTAGTTCCTTGGCCTCAATATTTCGCCGCTGTCAATCGTGGTCACGTGGTACGGGGCGAAAAGTGTATCCCGGGCCGTTCGTCTGGGACACGTCACCGAAATCAATTGACTACGAAGGCGTGGGAGAAAGCCGTACAGGAACTAGGCAAAGAGTGAACCACTATATATTCACTGCCGAAGGTAGATCCCTCTCCGGCTGTAAGTTTTATCGGGGCATTTTGTTCCCAATAAGCGTGAGCATAAATAAAATTCTTCACATGACGTGAAGAAGTTTGTAAATAGTGCAACTCTTAAAGTTGTAATTTCCGTCGTTATGTTTCCGAAACAACAACCACAAGCTCTTCAGGCGCAAATTATTCACAAGTTATTGCCATATTTACTTTAAGAAGAACGGCTTGCATCGCAACTATTAGCTTTATTAGTGACATCAAGGAGGAGAGGTGTGTAAGGCGCCTTCGATACATTTACTTGTTCCACCCTTCGCGTCAACTACACGTGTATGGGGAGGTAAGGGGTGGGAGGGTGGGGGTAAATGTTGGTGCAGGCGATTTTGACCGAAAGCAAAATGAGTGATTATAACAAAGTCTACTGACATCTATGCGGATAACAGCACAAAACAAAAAGAGGAAGTTTTGACTTGCATGTGTGATCACAACACAGTAAGACATACGTGAAATCTAAAACGTAAATATAACAAAAATGGATACGGAGATGTTTCGATGGCCCGCTAGCGGAGAGTTTCATTTCATTTATGAAAGATGTTTTATACGTTTTAATAAATTATGTTGATATCCTCACATGTCAGTAACGTATGTACCAAACTGCTGAAAAATTCTAAGCGGATAAAATAAGTAGCGGGGGGGGGGGGGGGGGGCGGGGGAGGGCTGAGAGAAGTTGACGTTAAGCGGGGAATAAGTGAATATGTCGACAGCCACAAGCAGAAAACCCAGGAACAGGATCACCACTCAACTTATCAAACGATCACACCTAGCAGCCGAGTATAAAATGTTGCAAACAATAAAAACAGGCCATTTTCAGAGCTCTCCAGCCTCGTGCAAACGAATGCAGATCTACGCTCTCTTCATTTTAAGGAATGAAAGTGCCAACAAAGGGTCATATTGCCGCTTAGAATCGACAAAAACTCGTCTAAGACGCTTCAATTTGTCAACATTTGCAGGGGTGCATACCCCCAGACCTTCTAAGTACAGTGACAGCTTTCGATACTCACTTTCGTAGAAATATCAATTTGGAAGTTCTGCATTTTATTCTTGAACAATGTGGATTTTTCTGAAGTGAAATCTTTTAACGAAAAATGTGAAATATGGCAATTACAGCTTCTGAAGAACTGAAGAACGTGTGGTAGTAAACAGAACAAGAAGAAAAAAGATTGCAAGATCAGAAGTTCATAAGAAAAAAAAAGGAAACGCTAGTGATCTTATCAGACATGATGAAATGTAAAATAGCGAGGAACATTTCAATTGTTTACTCCACGTGAATTCAAATTCAGCCCGCTATAGGTAGATCGATACAAGTACAGCTGCCGGCTCTACCAGGAGAAAGTGCCTAAGGTGTCAGAGAAATACAGGACATAAGAATATCTTGCTTGTCGAGTCAGCCAGTAAAGTTTCCAGTTTAAACTATTGCTTATCAGTTTTAAACGTTCTTAAAACTGAAGAGGCGCGTGAAGTGAGAGTGCAGCAGATTTCTACCCAGTCTCTCTCCGGCTCTCACCGTCTCAAAATTTCCTCACACTTCCACTAACAGTTTCCCCATTTACGGTCAAAATCAAGCTACAATGTTAACTGAGAAAAAATACTCTCGTTTGAAAACCCCGTTTCAGTTTGGCGCTTGCAAAGAAGAAGTAAATATATAGGAAGTTTAAATATAACCCTGTTCCCTACTACGGCAGGGCTCGAAATTGCGACTGACTAGTCGCCAATGCGACCACAAATTGAGCACATGAATTTTCAGAACTGGCGACTCGCGTTTTGTCCGATAACTAAAGAAAACCACGACCCAACTTTTGTTTTTAAATCTTTATATTAGGAAATCAATCGGATATGGTGGCTAGTATACAACTCAATTTTCCGTCCCCAGTAAAATTATGTCTGAATATTACAAGATAATCGAAAAACTGGAATGTATTTCGACACGTCGATACTGCGTTCACGGCGCGCCATATTGTTTCAGTGGCTTCTTCCGAAACTGGGATCGCAGGCACACTTCAACACCATGTGCTTTTCATTTGCCGCGAAAATGGCGGCAGATACCAATCAGTTGAAGGAATTACATGAGTTTTTACGTGGGGGAGTGAAGATTCTGCCAAAAGGTTAATCCAGACTTTGAATCCTTCATCAGTTGTTGATGTAGGGAAAGTGGATTTCACCAAACTGTCGAAGGATATCTTAGGAACTAGCTTAATTCCAGGCGTCAAGGAAAGCAAGTCGAAAATATCACCTGAGAACAACGGTAGCTTTATAGCTAAGAGTTACTCGTGTTGTTTCTAATTGTTTTCGCTCTTCAGTTGTGACTTTTCTTGTATGTAAAGTAACGTATAAAATCGTGTTCTTGTGTAAGTTATATATAAAATAATGGCGACCAAAATTTACGATCTGGCGACCAAAATTTTTCCGTTAGTCGCCAGCTGGCTCCCGAACGCAGAAGTTAATTTCGAGCCCTGTGCGGGCTTGTACTCTACAGAGATCTCTAAAATTTCATGTTAAATTGGCTTGTTGCAATTTCGCGAAAAAAGGAAAGACTTCGCTTCCTCGCTCCTTCTTCGCGACTTGAGAAAACCCATTAAACAGGAAAGCCTACTGAAAAACAAAATGCTAAAAAAAAACAACTGCCAGTTCAGAATAACTTTACCGATAAATAGGGGAAAGTACGTAAAGCGCAGTCTCTGGTATGTAACTGAATTCCTGCAAAATATAACGTCCACCATCTTATGATTGTTGGCGTTAGAATCTTACAGAATACATTGACTTTCAGCCGTCCCATTGAGTTGCACTCTCGCGAAAATCCAGGGTAATATGTTAGGGATCTGCGATACTGGTACAAAACCATGCAATTGGTTTTCCGCTTTTCATAGAATTGCCAACTCAGTCTGTGTGAAAAACTAAAACGTAACTGCAAGATTCCACCGCAGGCAAACCCCTCAAAGAAAGTCCCTTTTGCGTCGAAAACATTACAAACTCTGATTTAGGCTCTGGTTAATCGTCTAACTTCTTGCGAGTCGAATTAACATCACAGTTTAGCTTGATGCCGTTTATCTCAAATACACTACAATATGGTTTGACAGAAATGTGCCTTAGCTCCACATTGAATTAAACAAACTTCATTGAGATAAACATAAAACTACTTGTAAAAAAAGACGTTATCCCCCGTATTTAGTTTAACCTAGTAGTACATAGTTCAAAGTCTGGTTCTTGCCTTACAACTAAACTGGCCAAAAGATTTCACACGCCAGTTTCCGTCTCACGAGATTTAGCGTATTTGGATTAATCACACCTACTCGGATTTCACGCAGGTTTTCCTTCATGCAGCAGTTAAAGGCTGCTTTCCAAGTGTTAGTTACGATAGCTACAGAAAAATTGAGCTAACCTCACTAACCGGATTTCCACAGATCGCTCGCGACGATCGTCGAAATAGAACTTAAGTCTGTCTCGCTGCAAAGTTGTTTCCATATGATTGCAACGATCGCGAACCTTTTTGACAGTAATCGTAAAGTTCAAACGGAAACCAGCCTTCAAGGGCTATTTTCTAAAATTTTATTCAGGAGAGAAAGGGAAAAAAAAGAACAGCTAGAAACTTTGCAATTTTAACTACTTCCATGTTCGAATATATAATGCAGATTTTTACACTTTTTACAAAATTACTGTTCATTTTGGAACAAAGAGGCATGTATCGCAAACGGTATCTAGGCAAATATTTCTCAACTAAGCTCAACTAAACAGTTCATTATCGCTTTTTTTCTATTTACGCAATAAATTTTCTAGCGAATTGACTCTAAGCATCTTTTTTTATCTTATTTATACAGGGAATCAATTAATTTGTTGATTCAATTCAATATAAAATTCTCCGCTACAATACTGTGAGTCCAAAAATTAAACAAAAATCGTGACTTGCTCTTTGATAGAAAGTCAGTTACGCGCTACAGACAAAATTCACTTGTTACACTGAATATCCCATTTAGATATCAATTATAAATTGTTGAGAATTACATCCTGAAATAAGCTTACGGTGTTTACACGAGCAGCTCGTAAAACAGTGGTATCACCTGTTGTTGTCAGATATTATTCTATGATCTCAAGTAATGTCAGTTTGTACGTGGTAAAAGGACGAGCAGTTCAAGTCACGTGACACTGAAGACAATCCGTGCTTCTGCCAGAATATATGTCTACTTTCTTCACTGAATGGATGAACCTGGTATTACCAATAATAAAGATCAACCTGAGGCAGTGCTCGTTTCACAATAGATTGAACCGTGTCCCGGGAACCTAGTGGATTGCAGACTAGGAGCAGCGCCTTCAGATTAGGAATGGATCTTAAGCTCTCCAGCAGACCATGCAAGTCACGTTCATCCATATTTAATGACGGAAGCTCCAACCATGTCAAGTTGGGAAAGAAGTGAACGCGCTTGGTGAGTGGAGCAAGGCTACCTCTTGTGTTAAAATTCCTAAGTGAAAGCCACTCTAAAGCTGAGAATGTTTCGTTGATTCCTCCAAACAGCGCCTCCATTTCCTTCACTTGCAAATTGCTTACATTCAGGCTAGTTAACTCGAGTGTTATTAAGGACGACATTTCAGGAAGTGACCGACCGAGCGCCGCGGCTGCTGCTGGAGTCAGCGTTAAACTACGCAGTCTCAGTACCTGAAGAGTCTTGTGTGTGATACTACAAACAAGTTTGTTAAATGCTGCAGCACAGCAGTCAACTAATAGAAGGTTAAGAGCGGTGACGTTAAATCGCGGTAACACACCAGCCAGTTTCTCAGCTTCAACTGATGTCAGTGAGTAAGCGTCCCCTGATATCTCTATTACCCTGACGAACGGGTCAGAACCAATAATCAAAGAGCACGTACTGCTATTTGGTATTTGCTCCAGCAGTTCACAAATACCGACCCCGCATCGTTCAAATCGAATGGTATTCAAATGTTTACAGTTTCTGAAAACCGCACAAAGGTCTTTGAATGCCTGTGCGTTCCTTATTTGACAACAGCAAAGAGATCTTAAGAATTTCAAACTTGACTGTTTTGAACACAGATTTGTGGAGCGAGATGGAGTAGAAATGGTAATTGTTTCATTAAATAGTCTCACATGGTCATCACACAACAGCTTTAAATCTGTTATGTAAAACTGAGCTTTTCCATTATGGAAACGAAGAATGCAATTAAACAAAAACTCTTCGCATCCTACAGTCTTGAACTGCCTTAAAAAATCTCCAATCAAGAGAGCCGCAGAGTTCTCGGTTATTCTCAGTGGGACATGTAAGCAATCGAAAAACTCCAGAACCTCGTGTAACCTTGACATGAGTTTCCCCATAGCAAAATAGAAAAAAAAGACCATGGAAACATACAGCTTTACAGGAAGCAACTTCGTTCAAAAGTGTCATCTTTGGTATATGTTCAGGAAATGGTCTGTAAGAGGCAATCAGGATGATCCCAGCTGTGCAATCAAGCCAATGTCTCACCAGTGCAGGTTTTTTTGACTGAACTTCTTGAAAAGATTGGTCAACCAAGTCACTGAACCTCTCATGCCTGATTGTGACGTCACACAGTGGCACGTCTGTCTCGTTGTCTTCATCTGGTATTGTCTTTGATAAATCCAATGTTGGGTCAGAGATCCTGACTGATGTGAAGTGCTGCAAAACCTTCACTGCTCCATCGTCAGACAAACCGCAAACGAACTGGAATACATTCTCCCAGGTCACACAATCGTCCAAGGTACGTGCGTGCTGTTCAATTCCACCGAGATTTCCTACAGGGACACATCTGTAGGTGACGAACCAGGCTGCCAAGAACTCTTGAATGCTCTTGTGGATAAAGGATACCATCCCTGCTGGTCGAAGATTTTCTGCGTACTCGCTAACTTGAAGCAAACCAATGATAAGACTTTCGTCACAAAGAACGGCAGTGGACAGTTGATCATACTCGAACACATGATCGTCCTTCAAAAGACATTCCAACGCCACTCTTCCGATTTCAGCAAGAACATCTTTGAAATCGTGTACTTCGCCAAAGCGAGCAGGAGAGTCTTTCCCTTGATTGTAATCCAAAACGTACTGGACGATCGCAAAATACAATTTTGTTTTGCTTCCAGGAAAGCTCTTTGACTTGCCCTTTTTCCATAGAGTGCAAAAGAAGAGAAGAAGAAGCGGAACTTTTGCTAAGTCTTTCAGTTTTTGCCGATCAAGATGACGACTCAGCTCTTCTGCTTCTGCTTTGCCACCAAGCATTCTGCTCATAAAGGTCACTCTGTCCTCTTCACTAAACCCGGTGATCTCAGCATGCATGTCTTTAAACGCTCGTAGCTCGTCAGCTTTGGAAATTCGAGTCGTTATCAGGACACAACAGTTTCTCAGCTCATTTCCACTGAATATATCGTAGATCTCGGACTTGCTGCCGCAGCGATACTCGTCGTATCCATCAAACACCAGCAAAACCTTGTCTTCATTGTTGGTGATGTAATTCAGCAGGCTATCTGTAAGATGTTTATCCTTCCGTGCGAAAATAGATGAGCGACTCATAACATCCTTGAGGCTTTGGCATTTAGACACTTCTTTGAGATTAACGACAACCAAAAGCTCGAACTTCTTCAAGATATCTTTCTGTTGGTCTCCTGTAGTCGTTTCATCAAGTTCAGCCCAGTCTACAGCCAGTTTCTTGACGAAAGTGCTCTTCCCAATACCCGTTTGTCCTTGGACGAGTATCCTCTTTGGTACAACACCGTTCTTGTTTGCAGTGAACACTTCCGTGTAATGTCCCAGTTCAGACCGTGATGACCCAGCTGGACTTTCTTCCTCTTTCACCCAGGACAGTCGAGTGTAGATCTGGTGAATATCCACGGGTGATGTTTTAGACCACACAGAGGTAGGCACTTTGGCGGTTCTCTTGTAATGCTCTGCAAGTTTACTTCGACAGGATTTCACATCAAAATTGTCCTCTGCAGATGCTTCTGAATCAGTAACTGCAATGATAACGAATTAGGGCTTCAGTAAAAACAATAACTGACATAGCTTGCAAGCCGCGTTATCATACTCAATATAAGTACGCAAGCTAAAAAATCCACAATAATTCCACAAGACATTTTTTTTCTGCGCAAGTAGTCCCGTCGCTCATTTATTTTCACTGGCAATGTAACAAAACAATTGATTGATGCATTTCGCTGTGCATCATCGAGCTTAGGCTGGTTTCCATATGATCGCTGTGATCGCTTCAGAAAAAGTTACGATCATTGTCGTAACGATCGCAATGACCGCTGTACTCTTTTTGCGGCGATCGCAGCAATGATAAGGGAAACAGTCTTTACGATGCATTTGTTATGCTCTCCTGACTTCTCGCGTGTATCATAGCTCGATGAAGCACCCTGAGGGCCCGTCCACACTACGGCAGAGGACTCTGAAAACGCAGCTTTATTTTTACGGTTTGGCCTACCGTCCACACTAATCCGACACGAAAACGGAGCTTTTCGGAAACGCTCTTCAAACTGGAAGAATTTGAAAACGCCGGCTTTTCGTTTTCGTGTGGACAGCGAAAACATTTTGAAAATGGAGCTTTTCGAGAACGATGACGGCACGATAATTACGTCGTTTCCCTGGCGGAGATTTCCTCAAACACAACTCCAAAATGACCGGTGATTGCTGTGTTTTCAAATTCCTCCGGCGCAGTGTGGACGGAAAACATTCGATGGGTTTTCAGAGTGAAACATCCGTTTTCAAATTCTTTCGGCGTGATATAGACATGGGTCATACTGTACTGCACACGAGAAACTGAAACAATACATGTGAGAACGTAACTTCTTACATGCATTTGCGAAGGTCATATCTAAAAATGTTGAAAATTACAGAGTCTACAATTATACATACTGTCTTTAATGTGTTTTAGACTAGAAGGCCTTTTTGACTCAAAGATTGATTTTACAGTGTAAATTCGTCGCAGCTTTTCTGTCTTTTTCAACTTAATGTAAAGGAGTGGTAATGGTATGCATTGCAAACATAAATAAACCTCATTCGTCTTAAGTTACGCGCGTCTGCACAAGCAATTTAAAGAATTTTGTTTGTGTTTTTTTACCTCCACGGAAACAACTTTTTGGGGGTTCAAATCGCGGGAAAAAAACTTTTCCTTAAGTCTACTGCAGGTTTTTTTCCCTTTAACTTTCCACGTCACTTACCAATTAGTCTACGTAGAGGTAGAGATTAACCCCACTGATTGTACTTTCTACAAACTGTAGGTAAGCAATGTTCCCGTTATGCTTTGCACTGTGTGTGTGACATAGAACGTGGCTGAAACTGACATTAAAGTTTGCTTCTAAAACTGCTTAAGTGCGCAACAATGCTGTATGATCTAAGGGAATGCTCCCTAACCCCTTCAAGAAAGTATCCTTTTGGGTCCCTCCTTAACTCAATCCGTACCTACGGGCTTGATTTCATAGCAGCTAAGAAAAAATTGTTTTGCATCACATTCGAGTGAAAACTATTGTATTGAGGCAAATGTATGAAGGTTAACAATTGCATCGACTGCCGAGGCTGCACGTTCTACAGCATCATGTCCTGTAGATTGTGAGGAGACCCTATCCTCGGCTATTTTTTTCATTTCCAAACCTGTTTCAAGTAGTCACACTGTAACAAAATGTGTCATGGAGTTTCCTTACCACAAAATTCGTTGGCCACGTTATTGAGACCTACTCTGTGATGACACAAAGCGTTGTAGAGGTCACAATAAAATGTAGTCGAAGTTGTTGTATTTCTCCAGTGAAGTAACATCCGATATGGTTTTTCTCTTGCATTAGCATCTATTTCATCCAGTACATCCTGACTAATGCAAAGGCGAAGTCCCAGCTTCTGCCACTTTGCAGCAATCTTTCCCGCCAGCTCATCTAGATCACCATCACCAGGTTTGCCTTCTTTAAAACGGACTATATGAGAGAGAGTAAAAGCTTGAAGTTAATCAATGATGCAACTGATTTTGTTACAAATAAAAAAGTGATAAAAACATCATCTCTCCTTCAAGTGAAACAAGATATTTATTCATGACACCCAAGAGGCTATGATCACAGTCTCTCATGACCCCTCAAGCCAAATTTCGATTTTGGAAAAGAGCCTTTCTCACGTTTTCGCATAAAATTATGCTGGTGAAAGCTGCAATTGAAAATTTTGATTCTTTCCTGTTCAAAACGTTCAAGTTAAAAAAAAAAGACGTTGATGAAAGGTTTGGACGTGTGCTCTTGTTAATAACGATGATAGTTTGACTCCATGTTTATCCCTTTCTGGCGAAAATAGACGTAATTTTCCAAACTGCGAGGGCCTGCCTGGGGAAGAGTGAAATTCACAAGAAAGTAATGACCAAAATGAGGTATACTGCGTCACATCAGCCGAACACTCTGGATTTGTGATATTTCTTGTTTTTGTACTACTCAATTAGCAGGGAAACTGGTTTGGCAAACTGTTTTTCTCGCTGCTTTTTTAATGCCTTTTTTTCTGGGAAGTGGACAAATGTTTCATTGTGCAGTCGGCAAGAGAACATTTACGGCTGCGTTTCTTCTTAAGTTGAGCGATCTGTCGAAGGTAACATGGCTAACTTTCTAATCCTTCTGAACAGCTTTTACATTTACGGCTAAGCTTTCTCAATAACCTTTAACTGTGTGAAGTGTCAGCTTGGCATAGCCGCTAGTCTTTGGGAGAGTAGTTTTTAACTTTTTGGTTGAAATTTCTTTTCTTGCCAATTTTCCCGAAGCCGGTATTCGAAATTTCAACTGGTTTTGGACAACTTTCTCCTTGATGCATGTGGTCGTAGAAAAGGGCACAGATTCTCAAGGTAACGTAATCTCTTTAACATGACGCTCTCTTGAAAATCTTTTTTTTTTTTTACCTCATTTAAAGCAATTTATCAGCCGTTTATTTATTTAATATCTATTTATTTTCCCACTGATTTCGGCACAGGGGTCAGTAGAGGGGTTGCGAGGCCCAGTGGTCTCATGCTTAGTGTGCTGAACTCAGGATCAAGCGGTCTGAGTTTGAGCCCAGGCCGGGGAGGGGGGTGGGGAATAGAATTACTACTGGTCGCTTCATGCTACAGAAACCGGGATAAGCTCCAGCCTGATAGCACATGGGGGTCAGCAGAGGATCAGTAGGGGGTCAGCTGACTGAGGTCAGTGTTCTGTCAAACCCCACTGCACTAGCAATTAGAGTTCTCCTAGTGATAAGGTGCCTGTCAGGCAGCAGAATTGGAATATGAAACTATTATTAACTGATCTGTTGATTTTTAATTTACTAGTTGGGCTCAGTTATATACACTCTTACTCTGATGTTAATGTGCAAGTGGTCACCAAATCATGCTGTTTTGGAAGTGAAAATGAAAATAAAAATAGCTTGGAACTAAACAACAGGCACAAGTCTGGAGTGGTTATATTTATGTCTTCTGTCTCCAAATAGAATTGGAATTTGGATTTAAGGGACTTGGCTTTTGTGGATGAGCAAAGATATAGAGGCTGGCCAAAAACCTTAGAGCAAGAACGAGAACCAACAACAAACTCAGTCAAGGTATGCTGTTTAACCAAGAACTCAAACCCAGGACACACTGATAAGAAGTGAGCCCCCTCTAGCTGTTACCACTGTATCACCCTGCTCTGGCAAAGTGCATTTTCACAGGGAGGGCACCAAAAATTGTAATTGTTTATTTGTCTTACTTGTAGGAAAAAATATTTGCTCAGCTTTCTGGACATGATCAGGGTTTTAACCCCTAGGCTGACAAAACACTGCTGCATGATGAGAAAGCCATGATGTACATCATGAAGAGAATGAAGAGGACTTTTGGAGGATGGAACGAAAATAGGCCTGTGCATTCCTTGGCGAGGTTTCTTGTATGTATATACTGAAGACATATAAAATAAAATAACCTGTTTTGTCCACATTTGTGAGTTTGGCTTGTTTAGGATCTGGTGTACTCCAACTGGGTGACAGTCCTCTTTTCTCCTCTCTTGATTTATCTGCAGAAACAAAATTTGATGATAACATTATCTCCTTGATTTAAACACAACATACGTTTGTAAAGCCACCTACATTGTTCTGAACAAGTTTGCAATGTGCATAATAATCCCAGTCCCGCAGGATTTATTTTCCCCGCTTTGCAGAAGCTCTTAGCTTGTGGGGTGGGGTGGTGGTATGGGTTGTAGAGCAGTTTAGACTGAACATGCAAGAACTCAGTTATGTGTCAAAAGGGAAGACGACTGGAATATTTAGGACTGTGAGTAGAACTCAACTGAAAGAAATTTTGCCACGTGGCTGATGCAAAAATGGCAGTAAAACACTTTCATTGTTTGAAAATGCTCAATGAAGCAAACACTCACCTACAGCTAATGGTTTCCTACAACTTAATTTCTCTTCCAAGTTCTTTTTTAAATTTGTCTTGTGTAATAATAACTTAGGCCTCGATAATTTGTTAAATAAATTGGAGCTTAGCACTGAGAAAAGACCTTTACTAAAATGTGTTTCTTGTTGGTGGAAAAAGGCACACCCATTATTTTGTATAGGTCAGCAGGTAGATAACAAAACTAACAAGATACATCAGGTTAAATGTATGAAATTGGACATAATTATTCACGTGCGTTAGTAGTGTTGATTATACCTCATAACAAATGAGATGAGAAATTATAATAAATAAAAATACATATTACGGACGGTGCCTACTTCTGTTAGTGCGCATACGTTCTGCGCATCACGCAAGGCACGGTTTAAGGACGTTCGCGCGAAAATTTTCCACTCGATAGATTTTTTAAAATTTTTCCTGCAGTCAGATAATGAGTTTCTTGTGTCAGAAATGCAAAAACAATTGGGGCTCACCGACTTCATTTCAGAGATAAAGCGTGTGGAAAACTACCCTGATTTTGAAAAATTGGCGCACGTAATTCAGCATGGTCTACACGGGTTTATAGTAAACAAATATCGAAGGTGAGTCAACCGAGGGCAACGATCTTAGTCATATTTTGTAGTAGTGGGTCTGTTGCATAAATAATTCCAAATGTTGCCAATGTTTTCACAAAACTTAACCCTTCAACAGGCATTTGAAACCGCCACACAGATAAACGAAGAGCTGAAAAGAACGGAATTGGATGGTGCACTTTGCAAAAAATTCAAACTTCTAATCGATAGATTTTCTTCAATTTTTGCTAAACGTAGAAAATCGGTAGAGAAAATGAACCATCAAAAGTAAAATAGGGATCACCGAACGTCCAAGATCGTTAAATCCAAGCAAAGCTATAGCAATGGCCATCTGCCCTATCATTGTTCATTTTATTACTTAGCGCGCGTGCACATGCATGATGTGGCGTGTGAATTTGCATGCGCAGTGAGGATGCGCAGAAACAATTAGCGCGAACGTCCTTAAGGCCCATTAACCGATTCATGCGCGCGCTCGCGCGCGTTCCTAAGGAGGTGAAATTTCACTTCCGGTCACTTACGTCAGCCTGAGCACGGAAAATAAAAACAACTCAAAAACTTGCAAATTCGCGTACATTTCAGATGTTTTTCTTTGTGTTTCGTAAAATGCAAAGTAAAAAAAGTGCAAGCAAAGACAAAATAAGAGAAAGACAGAAAAACAAGAGCAATAGAAAGAGAAAAACTAACTCCGTGTGGCTTTGTTTGATCTTACCGACGTGTGCTGGTAGTGTAAATTGCGCACGCCCTGATAGGGTAACTTCCAATAGATATCGGGCGCACTTCCGGTTTCTTTAAATTCTAAAGGAAACGCGGTTTTTCATTAAATCCAGCCTTCTTCGACGAATTTCGATTAAAGCCAACGTTGGCAACATAGCTATGCATTCCTTTTTCAAAATCATGCTTTTTCAGAAAATTACGAAAATTTTTTAATATTTTGAAATGCTCTCAAAATCTGACCTTTAAGAAATGAAACAAAATCGATGCATAGCGTAATGAGGATTTAAATTAAAATATTAAATCAATGAAAAAAATCCCGAGAAAGTAATTTGCCTGGGAGCCTTTGCCTTTTTTCTGTATTAGTCACATGACCACGGGCGTGGACTGATGACGTCATCACTAGTGTTACTGGTCATGAAAAAGTTGAAACACATGAAATAACTCTGAACTAACTAAAAATGAGGAGGTTAGATGAGACTAACTTTTCCTTAGCAACGGCTCGAAAAGATCGGTTAATGGCCCTTAAGGGCTGGGTTGACATTGACGCAATCAACTACGGTACCAAGTACACGACTAAAATGAAAGCAATACTTTTCTACTGTGACCAAATCAAGTTTATTGAACCTGTACTTAAACCAAGAACACCAGAATAGCAGCACATCGCTAACCACTAAC
Source organism: Orbicella faveolata (assembly GCF_042242905.1). Taxonomy (NCBI): domain Eukaryota; kingdom Metazoa; phylum Cnidaria; class Anthozoa; order Scleractinia; family Merulinidae; genus Orbicella; species Orbicella faveolata. The sequence continues at coordinate 8,050,479 of NW_028301576.1, forward strand.
TGTTAACGTCTTCCAGCTGAAAAACTAGCTGTTATCTGTCGAAAAATTAATTATACTGAAATCCAACTGTAAACATGTACCTGCAAATTGCGTAGAGCCCGCGCAAAACAAGTGCGAGATACGCAAATGTTGTACTTTGTGGGGAAGTGACAGGAAAAAGTGTAACGGGCATCATAAAAGTTTTCAAAAAAGATCACTAACTTTAAAAAACGTGTGATTACCCCTACATTTTATGTTATAAAATGGAGGTGGTAAGCCTATTCAACACGTGATTAGTTTCTGGTTGTGAGCAAAGGGTATTTAGACTGTATTTTAGTTGAACCAGACAAAGGCTGTCAGAGACCCAAAAAGCGCTGTTGCAAAGATTTTGTTATTTAAAATAAACCAAAAATGGCTTATAAATGTGATCTTTATAAATGTGTTTGCTTTTCTGTATGAAAAGGTGAATTCTAAGAAAATCTGTGAAGAAATATCCTTTCCTTCTTTTTTCAGAAAAATGCTGATGTCAGCATTTTTGTTGAGATTCAAGGCTAATGATCTCGAAAAAATGCATGGCTACCCCAATTTTTCTTTGTGGATTCCAATAGCCCTAGTAAAGATCTACTTTTTCCATGTGGTCCTATCCTGGCACAAAAACCTTTGTATTTAGTAGGCACTGCCTTAAATAAACATAATTACAGTATGTTCACAACATGGCTGTTCATTTTCATTAACTGTCTCCAGATCGCAGTGGGATTTAGACATGTTCACTTCTGTAGATCAGGGAAAAAATTGCTGACAAAAGGAGAACCCAGAGAAAATTATTAACCCCAGGAGCTAGTGCAACAACCAACTACAAAATCAACTCATATAATGCTGTATTTAGGATTCAAACTCAGGCCACATATTTCACTTGGGGTTAGCTGACATTCCCACAGCAGTAAGGTATCTACTTACTCAACAATGTTGAATTCCTGACACTGCTTGACTCAGTCGGGACTGTGATTGACAGTGGAAACTTTGGAGAAGGACTATATGAACTGCAAGCCTGCATCAGAAAGAACAAAAAACAACCTGTTAGTTAAAGCAAAGGTTATCAGTAACACACTCCTGGCTTAGTAACATAGATGCACCTACAGAAAGTAGGGAAAATGCCAGCATCTTTAATGACAACACATCAATACAAAGGGGAAGTAGTTATATATATTATTAAATTAATTTAATTTCTGATTTGTTGTTTATTGGAAGTTGCTGTCCGTGAATTGTGATCAATGAAATAGAGTCACAAACAGAAAGGCAAACATTCCGAGTCAACCAGAAGACCCTGAAAATTATTGCACTAAGTATCTCACAAGAACAACCAGACTGTTTTCACATATCACTTCAAACACCAGCCATGAATGTGATTAAGTGCACTTTGGTTTAATTGGTATTTGGTGCACTTGCTAATATTTGGTTAAAAAGAAACATGCAACATATTATTGTTTGAAATTGCAATGTTCTCAGCCGATCAGCTGCTTAAACAAATTAATCAATCAATCAATCATAAGTTGGATTGTGTTACCACACATACAATACTTGCCCCTCTAATTTCTTGTTTCTGTTTTGAACTCAGATTGGTTTGTTTGCAGTTAATGAAACTATAATTACAGTCAAACTCAGAAAACCGTGAACACCTAAAATATGTCTGGAATGTTTATTGTGTTATAATCAATCACGATTGAGATCTTTGACGACAGAAACCACAGAAAATGGAAGTATATGTATTGCATTGGTCACGGAACTATAAATCTGGTTTTTGGTTTTCGATTTGTCCCAAGATATACCCTCTGTCTTTATATGTTTCTGAAAGTCTAAATAATTGCCATCCTTTTGTATAGAGAACCACATCATGTACTTAGTTTGAGGGATTTAGGAAAACAAGAATCTCGCCGACGCGTACAGTTACTCAAACAAGGTGACACTTAATTTGACATGGCTATAAATAGGGATGAATAAAAAATTTAAAATTTTGGTGGTTTCGCTAACCTTGGTATTGTGTTTGGTTAAACTAGCGACTTGTTTTATTTTAGCAAATAATTTATTTATAATTTATTTTAGTAAATAATTACAATCCAATGGGCATACATACCCGGTGATTAAGTTTTTTTAACACCCAGTGGAAAGGTTGACGAAGATAAATGTAAATGCTTGCTAATTTTGGAATTAGTTAAGGCTAACAGTTAACACCTCAATTTTCTGCTGTTCTTTCCCAAATAAATTTGCAGTTGATTCACATATTACAAAAATATAATGGAAGACTTCCAATTCATCAATATCACTTGTGGCTTTTCATCGTTATCAAAATAATGAAAATGAAATAGCTAAAGCACCAATTTGGATTGTTGGCACTCGAGTGGTTCAATCACTGCCAGTCGCATCGGCCCGGCACATTGCATTGGGGTTTGTGAAAATAGCTTTCCAACATTTAAAAACATCCCAAATCCTCTTTGCAAGTGTTTAAATAGGCTGCCTGTAACAGCAATTATCTAGTTTCTTTTTATAACCGAAATAGAGGATTTATTTGGTGAACTTTTGAAATGAAACAAATTTGCTCTGTGACCGATGGGATACATCCATTTTGTGGTTTCTGTGGTTAAAGATCTTGCTTGTGATTGGTTATAACACATTTAAACATTCCAGACATGTTTTAGGTATTCACAGTTTTCCAAGTTTGACTGTAACAACTGAAACTGCATTCAGAGTAAAAACAAATGCTTGAATACTTCATGGATTTAAATCAAACATCAAACAGCCAGATCTTCTGGACCAATCAAAATGTAGGATTCTTTTCAGGGAGGGGGGGGGGGGGCATGTAAAAAGGCCAGGTTGCTTGTCATATCTTTTAGGGGTTAAAAAAGCAGTTCTAGTACCTCTAAGGATTTTCAGCCAAAAAAAAAATCTGCAATGGGAGCTTTCACAGAACCTTTCAGGGTATTGAGCCCAAAAAACAAAAACAATAGACAGAATATATTTGACAATCAACTTTACGACTAGAAGGTATTCAAAGTAATCATCTTTAATACCATTATAAATTGTGAAAGTGCCAGTTATTCTGTTGTTTTAGAATTGGTACCTCTTAGGTGTGAACAAATTTCAAGCTGCGTGCACAAAAAAGGACCTTGGTACCTCTTAGGGGTTCTTTTCAAAATTTCCCACCATCACCCACCATCAATTTTATATGGGAGCCCCCCCCCCCCCCCCTCCCCCCCACCACCCCTGTGTCTTTTCACTGCTCCTCTGCAGGAAATTAAATTACAGTATACAAATAAAAACGCAGGGTAAACAATGTGTCTAAATAATAATTGATACCTTGTTATTCTTGTGGGAGTCCATTAAGTCTGCAGGTGACTGTGAATCACCACCAACTCTTGATGCTGAAGAACTGCGAGGTACATACCAAGTGGATGGAGTAGCTGATCTAACTACTTGTGATGGAGGAAAAGCAGCTGGTGTTTCTGGTAGATAATAAGGTCTGCATGATGCAGTCTCTGACGTGTCACTGGCTGTTGACTCGCCTAATGTTTTTCTTGCCCTCGTGTTGTCCATTGGTAGAAGTACTGATTCATCTGATTCAAGCCTTATTTGAGGAAGATCAACAATATTGAATTATTATCATTATGATAATAATGATTTTCCTCAAATATGGCTTCCAGCAAATGCTGAGTGATCAGTAAAAAATTACTTATTCTATAATGAATAAATCTGGCAAAAACAGAAAAGGCAATCATCTTACGAATTTACATTAATTTACCATTGGGCAAAACAAAATCACATTGCAAGAAACAGAATTTCAATGAAAAAATTTTGATTTCTGATCCACATTAAAAAAACAAATGGTCACAGAATATACCTGCCAACACTCACACTTAAGGCCTGATTGTCTCATGCCTGCAGGTCTAGAAAACTTTGATATCACACCAACTCAGGGCTATGGACCAATTTCTTACATTGCTGATAGCTGAGCAATTTATTTATTTAAGCACTTAACAGCCTTAACTGACAATACTTTCGCACATATGTAATCTCAAAACAATGAACAGAAAGAAAGGTCTGATATCAAGAGAGCCGGTCCTCAGGCAAGTAGCCTGTGAATGCAGACGTATTTCCGGCTGTCGCTTGTCTCTGCCAAAAAATAACGTCTCCGAACCCGAGCCAGGAAATGATTTCTGTGACATAGGAATTTTAAGCCAATCACGGTCTAGCTCAAGTAACCCTAGAACTACTGCGCGAGGTATTCGCTGCGAGGAGCACTCGAGTTTCATTGTATCATGGAATCTGATTGGCCAAAGAGAAACAAAAGTCATTACATCACAGAAATTGTTTCCTGGCTCCGGTTCGCAGACGTTATTTTTCGGCGGAGACAAGCGACAGCCAGAAATACGTCTGCGTTTGCAGGCTATCAGGCAAGCTGTAATTCTGGTTGGTTGTCTTTACATGTAGTTATGTTAGTAACATCGAAACATGTCTTATATATTAAAAAATGTCGTAATCCTCTTAAAACGTGTAGTTATATTTTTCACAATTGTTTCCACAATTTGTCACAATTCTGTTCACTGGGTTTTCACATCTACACTATGTCCGACAGGTCTTACAGCCATAGACTGTCAGTTGTTTCTTTAACATCCAGTAAGCTGTAGTAATTTCAAACTTACCGTTGAACAAAATAAAAATAATTAGAAAGATTTCTTGCATCAGAAAATATAATGGATCATTTGCATTCCTGATCGGCCTGAACAATGCTTTCTTGCTGTTAGTGTTTCTGATAATTTGGCCAAGCAATGAATCAGTATGATTGTCATTCACTGATAATACTGCAAGTTACTCTCTGTAGGCATTCATGAAATAATAGCATAATACATACATGTACATGTACTATGTGACTTGACAAGAAGAGAAATTATTCAGCTTCAACTTTGCTATCAGAAAGGCATTTCCTTGATTTGACATGGGACTGCCTTTTTTGTTGTTGATACATGTATATATATATTTTTTGTTTTCCACCAGTTTCTAGCTGCAGGGTTCGTACACTTTTTCAGGCCAAAGTTCAAGGACTTTTCAAGGACTTTCCGGGACCCTACTTAGAAATTTCAAGGACTTTTCTTCATACAAATTTACCTACAGCCAAGCAAAATGTGTGTTTCGAAAGCTATGCTTCGGGTATAAACACGTGCACATGCAGAAACGTCAGAAAACAAGAGCTTGAAAACATGTAAACCAGACATTTGCTTTGCATTAGTGGCTCAATGAACATGGGCGAGAGTAACGAGAGAGCACTGGTAAGAAAAAAGGAGTGTTTTCACACAGCATTTCAAGAATTTCGTACTCTGTTCACCTGAAAATTTGTTTTCACCGGCTTTCATTTACTTTAAAACTTATAAGCATTGATATTTTTTGATCTTGTTCAATTATAAATAATCAAGGACTTTGAAGGACCAAAAACTAATTTCAAGTACATTCAAGGCCTTGAAATTGGATTTCAGAAATTCAAGGGTTTTCAAAGGTTTTCAAGATGCGTACGAACCCTGTAGCTGGGAGGCCACAGTGTTCTTTTCACTTACAATGGCCCTGTGAGTGACTCATTTTTCATATTTTTAGGTCCAGTTAAGTACGGCTACATTTTCCTTCAACTTGTCTCCCAACATTGTTGCATTGCTAGTTGAAACCCACTGTTGTGCGTATTACCATGTCTGTGACCAACTTGTCTCGCACCAAAATACAGTGGTACAAGTTGAGACAACATGTTGCGTAGAGTATACTTGACTTGTACTTACTGCAACAAATTTTAGTTTTGTTGCTCGTATTACAGTACAACCGAATTAAGCTACAACTTCCCTTGCAACAAGTTTGAATACAATGCTTGTGATTGGCCATCAGCGACATTCAGCTACGAAGCACATTTTAAAAAAAACTTGGCAGACCGAGAACTCAAAGTAAACCTGGAAAATCAGAAATTTGCCCTATACGAAAACCTCAAGGGCTATTGTAGTCCTTGGGACACTTTATTTGTTTCTTAAAAAAACAAGCAGCAAAACGAAAAGGCTTGAAGGAACTGTCCATTGCGAAATGTTAACTTCTCAATTTCGTTTTCAGGGCCTGCCCATTGTTTTAAGAGGGTCGTAGAGGGGTATTCTCGTGATGCGTGATTAGCTGATTTTATTTTCCGTGAAACGTAAATTTTGGAAATTACTTTTCATGATCCATGAACTGAAGGTTTTCTGTGATCTGTGAAGAACTTGAATTATTCAGCGATATTCATGATTTCACCATTCTATTCTACGTTGTTTTGAGACGCAAGTCCTCCGGATGGTTAGAGTCGTTTATCGAGAGTGACTTAGTTATGCGATTTGCAATGGGGGCTTTGACTTAGCCACCATTTTGCTTTCTTCAAACACTCTTTCCAGTGTACGAACACATTATTAAAAAGAGTATCTTTCTTGCTTATTTTCGTGATTCGGGAAAACGAAATTTTTATATTCGTGATCCGTGATCCTCTAATTTTTCCGTTCGTGAACCGTGCAGAGAATCCTCCTTCCCCCGCGTACGACCCTTTTTTTAGGAAATTAACGCGTCAAAGATTAATTCTGCGATAAATTATGAGAACAATTGTGAAGGGTATGATCCACAAACAAATCAAATCGGAAAATCCAAAATACTTCCGGCAGCTCAAGAGACAGTCGACGAAGGGAAAATTACAGCGAAAGCAATTTCAGTTCTTTGCGGAATTGAAATCTGTTAGCCTAAACTATTGTAGCTACTCGATCTGGAAGAAAGCGTTCATCTAAGTTAAACCTTACTGTGTTAATTATTCACACAAACCTTACAACTTTACATCTGCATCAAACAAGCGACTGTAGTGAATATTTTATCCATCTTCCTTCACAAACATTTCAGCTGTAAGAAGATAAGAATACTGGGTGGCAAGGCGCAAAAACCGCTGATTGGCTGAAAATACGTTGTCTCGTCTGTCTCGTTGTTTTGGAGCATGCTCAACCGGTTTCCGCTGACAATTTGCCGGTGCAAACCAGCTTTGAAAATGTCTGAACATTTTGCAAGCGGGAGCATCGAACAGTCAGGACTATTGTGGATTTTTCCCCAGCTGGAACTTCTACCTCTCGTAGAGAATGCGGATTAAGTCAAAGTAAGTATGTTTGTTGGCCTGGTTTTGTCGCTTTCTTCGAGTGTTATTCTTTGTGTTATGATTTCTTTTGTCCGTTGGTGTCGTGTTCATTCAAGCGGAAGCACGTGCTTTGTTTATTTACAATACTCTTCTGCTGCAGATATTGGTGTACAGATGACTTAACACAATGAACACAGCATAATTGAAAGGTAAGCCAAGTTTTCCTTCCTTTCCTTCCGTAAATGGTTGATTTTTGCAAGTGGCACCATTTTCTACATGTAATTCGTGTGTGGCTTCAGGAACGGAACGTTTTGGCTCGATGAGTCTAAATTTTAAAAAGTTGAAGATTTTGTTCGCTGTCATTTGAATTACCCGTCATATCTTGACTTGCATCTGGGAAGAGACCCGTTAAGTTTTTGTCCGCCATGTCCATATGAATAAGTGACGAAAACCGTTGACAGTGTACTGTAAAGGAGCTTAATTTTGTCAGATTTTGTACATTTAAGAATTCTGAATACTAATTATATAGCAGTCAGTTAATCCAGTATTGTCAGCACAGCTATTATCCTTTAATTTCTGGAAACTGTCCAATTTGGGATTTAATTTGGACAATTTTTAATAAGGACTTTGAGTAAAAACGTAGAAAAAAGTAAAAGTAAAAACGTAGAAACTATCCAATTTGGGAAAAAATAGGACAGTTTGTCTCAGCCAATGAAATTAAGCTATTAACCTTCCGAACATTATCGAAAGCTACACAAAACCTTCCAAAGATTTCCGAAGATCCCCCGAACAATTCCGAAGATTTCCGAAGATCACCCAAACAATTCCAAAGACTTCCGAAGATCACCCAAACACTTCCGAAGATTTCCGAATAGCATCCGAACATCTCCAAAGATTTCCAAAGATCACTTGAGTACTTCCGAAGATCGCCCGAACACTTCCAAAGATTTCCGAAGATCACCTGAACACTTCACAGGATTTCCAAAGACTTGTGGCAATCTCCAGTGATCTCTGAAGCTCACCGGATATTTTCAAAGCTTTCCCAAGTTTCGGAATATCGAGGACCCAGTCTGTTTTTCTTCAGAGACAGTTACTGTAGTTTCCCTTGCAAAGCTGTATTACCTCAGGAACTACATAATTAATAAGTAACAGGACTACATGCTTGTCCAATTTGGAAATAACTGGATTCAAAAAATTCCTCTGTCAGCCAAATTGGACTTGGTGTGTGGCCTCATCCAATTTTGGCTGTCCTTGGAATTTTTTTCATCCAATTATTTCCAAATTGGACAGCATGTAGTCCAATTACAGATACAAATTAAAACTTCCGTACGTGCAATGAATGTTTTAAAAGCGTAGCCAACTTATGTTCAGTCTGGATATCAGCATACTATTCAAGGTGACACATAATATATCTTTATATCCTCTGGCTTGTGTTGTCTAAAATTGAAACGTTCTTGCAGTGATGCAAGAATCTGATATGACATATGTCCACTAAGTTTTTTTTGTTTTGTTGTTGTTGAATGGACTAACTGTTTTTATTGAATGGACTAATTGCATGGTTTTGAAAGAGTTTTTAAAAGTTATCTTGAAAAAAAAAAAAAATTGACCTGAAGGCAGACTTTTTTGAGGTTTAAGTACAGTCTGATGACGTTGAGGTTAATTAACTGTTTTTATTTATTTATTTTTTATTGTCAGAGTGAAACTTCAAGTAGTAATAATCCTTTTGTTGTACTTCATTGTTATGTTGTACTACATGACGATGAGGTTAATTAACTGTTTTTATTTATTTATTTTTTATTGTCAGAGTGGAACTTCAAGTAGTAGTAATCCTTTTGTTGTACTTCATTGTTATGTTGTACTACATGATTTAAATTTCCCAGGTACTCAAAGCTAGCAAAATGACTGAAGTATTCACAATGAGATTAGGGGTCTCCTTCAGATGCTTGAAAGAAGTTGCATAGTCTTCAATGCTCTACACAGTATTGTATAATGTATAAACAGGGAAGATACTAAGTTAATGACATTTCTTGTTGCAGTGTTATAAGTATTCAAAGGGTGAAGCCAAAGTATGGCTTAATCTAATTTTACATTTTTCCTCTTTTTTTTACAGTTAGACCTCAGATTTTCACCGCTCTCCTCCTCTCTTTGAATGGCTTGATTCTCTGGCTGAAGAAAGTGTGACATGGCCATGTACATCAACTTGAAGAATTTTTTTTGTTTTTCATGGATGAAATGAATGCCATCTTCTTTGGAGAGGCTACTAAATGATGTGTTCCCTTTCATAAAAAGATTTAAAATCAGACAGACTAAATAATATTCACATCATTAAGGTACCGAATGCATGGAACAAGTATTTCAGGATTCCCCAGTAATAAATAAAAGTAAATGTTTGAAGACAGAAAAATTATAGTTTGGTAAACAATTTGGTTGGGATCTGACTTCTTAAAAATTTTTAGATCATAATATTTTAGTGTGGAAGTTATGCAATATTTAGTAATTATTCTTTGAAATTGAGGTGAACAGTGGCTGTTATTTACTGAGATTAACAAGTTTTTAGTATATACATGTACACACAAAGTGATCTCAACAACAGACAAAAAGGAAACCGGTATAAACAGGTGTAACTCACAAAAATTAATTTTGAGGTCTTTGATCAATATCTCACTGTATATATACAACATGGGTCAGATCAGGGCATCCAGTTCAAATTGCATTCTGCAATGCAACCGGAAGTATAATGCTTGCATGGTGTTTACTTTGATAAGGTTTTGAACAGCATGACCTGTTCATTCTCAAGAAATTCACGCAAACCAACGTTGAGCGAGTCAACGAATTTGTCAAGGCACATGAGAAGAAGCTTAAGTTAATCGCACTCCGCGGATCCTACAAACTGCAAATGTCGGCCGCAAAGGACAAGTTTCCCACTCCGCGAAACCAAAGATGGTGAATTTTTGGTGTGTCTTATTCAGTAGCTCCCAGAGTGCATTTCGCTTCCTCTGAGGGATAAATAGAGCACGACATCAGCACGACATAAGCGCAACATCATTTCTCCAGAGGAATGCTGCTTGCCAGCTATAAGTGATGACAATGATGTCATTGCTTAAAAAGTAATACTGGGTCTTAGCAGTATTGCATGCAAATTTTCAATGATTAAAGCACTGAGTCAGACATAGCAGCGTTTCAAGTGCCCAATCTGTGAAAGAAATTTTAAAACTTTCCATTCTCTTAGTGCAAAATAAAAGGAAAACCTTCTAATACGGCTTTTGGTGCATGCCATAAACAAAAGGAAAAAGAGTCCTATTGTCTCATTCGTTATATTTTGCATACATTTTACAGTGTCTGTGTTGGAAGAAATTCAGTTCTAGCCTACATGCCTGCTTTGCAAAATACTTTGACAAGACTGTGCTTTGATGCTGCATCCTTTTACGGTGTAGCAGAACATCGCCACAGTGAATCTAATTACTGCTCTCTCGTTTGGCAAGCATATCAGATACGTGGTCGTGCTAATTACTCGGGCTTTCCGAAGGAAACGCCCGAGGTGTAAATTCAGCTCCATTTTTTCTTTTTTTTTTTTTTGCGTTCAGTCACAAAACTCAGTTCAACTACAGCGCATGCGTGAAGTGTACGCGCATGCTTAGAATGAACCCTAGAGAGCATGGTTTAAAGCAACGGCCGCCTTCGTGGAAAATTCCTCGCTTGATGAAAGCGAGAGAAATTCGATGGCTATTGCGCTCAATGTACATACAAAGTCACACACCGTTCGCGGTAGACCCACAGGGCCTGATTTCATGGCGAATTCCAGCCCGGGCTGAAATTTCAGTCCGGCTAGGGGGGCTGAAATTTTGTTGCGATTACATAATGAATTTCAGCCCGGGCTGAAATATTAGCCTCGGCGCCAAATATGAAACTGTGTGCGAAAAGTCTCCAGAGAATCAAAATGGCGCCGAGAACACGAATCGTGAAAATAGGCGCATTGCTTCTCTCGTAGTTTGACCTTTTGTTGGCGCTCAATTTTTAACTTTTTGGGATAGTAACACCCTACAATGATGATGGAACTGAAACGAAACCTGTCTCTCAGCCAGAAAGAAGTACTTTTATAGAAAGAAAATATGTCCTCAAGCTTGCCGAGTTCATGGCTTCCCTGACAGCCTCGTGCTGTTCAACCTTGTCTCGATGTTCTTATATTCCATCTAAGCTTTGAAATTAAAGAGATTCTCTATTTTATCGCCTTTATTCCACTGAGATCGCTTCTACTTCGTAGCGGCAGCCATCTTATTTCCTGCATTTCAGCCCGGGCTGAAATTCCGTTTCGATTACATGGGATTTTTTCAGACTTTAGCCCGGTTTTTCAAACCGGGCTAGGATTTTCAGTCCGGGCTGAATTGCGGCCCGGGCTGAATCCTTCTCCATGTAATCGCCAATTTGATTTCAATTTGATTTGTTTCAGAAGCCGGGCTGAGATTTCAGCCCGGCTAACCAGGCTGAAATTTCAGCCCGGGCTGAAATTCGCCATGTAATCAGGCCCTAAAACTTGTGGAGCGTTTTGGGAACGGGTCGGTCCGCGAACTTTACGAGAGATCAATTTACGAGCGATCCTTTACGAGTGAACCTTCTATCGAGAAATATCAAGCGAAACCAGCCACATCAAACGAGCTATCTCATATTATGTTTACATGTAAACACAACCGTGTATTTAGACGTGATCGAGAACCCAGTAGAATACCAGAAGCTACTCTGAAACGTCTCAGAAGAAAGGGCAGGAGACTAAAGGAATTTGTTTATGAGCGTATTCGTCTAAGCATATCGAAGTCCTCTTGGCTACGTCGTTATGTGAAGGTTAGAAGAGTTACAAAGAATGTTTGTAAACTTTATAGGAAGAGGGTAAGATCAAATAAAGTTGCACAACATGAGAAGAAGTATTTGTTGAATTGTTCTGTGAGGGTACATCAAAGGATAATTTAATTGAAGTATAGAGCAAGTCGGTATTTATCAATGTTTTCTTGTAATAGACCCATGTGTCTTTGTAAGAGTCAGATACACGTATCAAACTATTGTAAATTTTAACTGAGTTCAGATACAGAGAAAAACCCTGGTCCTACTCCAATGTACACTGACCCCAGCAAAACAATAACGGCACCATAGAGCCAAGCTAATGAGTTGGTATTTGGACAAAGTTAGGACAACAATGACGGTGTTGCAATGAGTTCATGCTCTTTGATTTACAATAGCAAACAAGGAATCAATTCTGCTAATGATCTGGTGTCAATAATGAATATTGAAAATCAGTTGTATTCAAGTTTGTCTCAGTTAACCAGACAATCATTTTTAATGCAGGCCGAATTACCCACACTTTTAAATGTTGTGAAGTTTATATGAAATAATTCATATATGAACTGCGGTTGTAGATGAAAGTGAAGAATGATCATCGCAGTTAATTTTCCAATTTAAGCAATTGGAAAGAAGAAGCCTGAAAAAATCAGGGCTTCAACGGGATTCGAACCCGTGACCTCCGCGATACCGGTGCGATGCTCTACCAACTGAGCTATGAAGCCACACATTGGGAGCGAGGTCAATTAGTTGAGTTCATATCTTCCCGTGAGGAGTGCTGCGATGATCATTCTTCACTTTCACTTTTAAATGTGTTCGAGACTGACTATGAACTTCAATACAGTGAAACCTACACTGGTACTATTCATCAAGAAGCTACAATAGAAGGATATCAGTACTGTACCTCCTTAGATAGAGCCTTTCAATCACTTATATCCGAAAATTTCAACAATTTTTTCTTGACAATAGGCTGTACTGCAGTGGCTATCTATTGTAATGGCAATATGGGCTTGAAAATATTTGTTTCTCGTGCAAGGGATATTTATGGTAGAAGCCATCCTCAAGGTACATGTGTGCTGCTTGACGTATCATCACTGAATAGCTTAATTAGTACATTATTTTCAGAGTATACATAACAATGATATATTTGAGTTGAAAGGGGTTAAAATTGATAAAGTTCAAAATAATACCCGTTTTAAGAGTCATGCCTGTGAAACCAGAAAGTTCAATGTGAGTTGTGCTTGGTCTATCGGCTACCACTGAAGTTTTAAATGACAAGCAAGATTCACTGACATTAAAAATGAACGATGAACTTCTTAAAGAACTGATAAACGAAGATGTTCTTCATTTTGACGAGAGTGCTCTAGCCGAGAAATTACTCTTCATTGACAACTTTGCGGTCGAATATGACGACAATTTCACAGTCCTATCTGTCATCCTACAAAAGAACAAGATCGAATGAAGAGACAAATCACCGCCAACATGAACATTTCCCTTGGCGACAATGATAATATATACCAGTATAGGTGTACTTTTGTTTTACGTGGCTTACATTCTGTAACTGCAAAAATGTTAATCAAACTATAAACAAGAACAGATCATCCAAGAAACTGAACAAAGAACATTGAAACTCATGTTATAACTTGTGAATGGTTCCTCCGTTAGACTTATTTGTCGTTCAGTTCCGGTCAGTACACAGGAAAACAACACAGCATTGATACCAAATATTGAGACATTTCCATCGTTTTGTTACGGTTTTGTTATACATAATTCCCAAAATTTATGCTCTGCCAAGAGCACTCACTCTAGCTATATAATGTTGCAGTGGTTTCAGGGATTTTTCTATTAAAAACAATAATTATGAACTATTGAACAGTACTATTGCTTTAATCTACTGATTTCTGACAACTCCCCTTGGGTCAACATTTAACAACAAACTATGACTCAACACCAATAATAGATAAAAAACTGCCTTCTCCTTGCAATTTAAGGCAAATACATTACCTACTCAGGGTTTGTAAAAGCCTTGAAAGTCCTTGAAGATGCTTGAATTTAAAAATAAAACAATTCAAGGCCTTGAAAGTACTTGAATTTGAGGACTAGGGCTTGATTTTAGCAATGCTTTTCCTTAAGCAATTTTCAAGTTGAAAATTACAGTACTTTGATGGAAAAGCTGAGAAATAATATTAAATAATTATAAAATTGCTTATGCAAACCATTCCAAAAGCGGTTTTTCAATTATCTAAAACTTGGCCTTCAAAGTAGTTGAAAAGTTCTTTAATTTCAACCTTTGGCATTTGTAGGAACCTACTCCTATATGGTAATATATTATTTTTATTGTTTTCTAGTACCATAACAACATTCATTACACTCAGCAGACAAAAATAAACACAAGTAGAATTATTCATAACAAGCAATAACGAAATTGCATGACAACAGAGACAATCGCAATATGGCAGTCCCCTAAAGATAACTCCACATGTGCGATATTGAAAGCCCGCGAGTTCACGCAGCCATGCTTCTTGTTTGTGGATAGGTTTGGTCATTGTTAGTGGAATCTACTTGTTCCTTCTCTTGGAATATGTCATGAAAATGATCGTCAGGTTCAAAGACAAGTCTGTATCGGAAACCAAACAGACGGAGGTAAGTCGACAAATTCCGTCCTCGTTTACTGTAGGAAGACTTTTAAAGAATATCGGTGACAGACTTATTTTTCAACTGCAGCCTGTCAAAAGAGGCAGTTAGACACCCCGGAGGGACTCCAATATTGCTGTTTTATATTGCAATTCCAACAGCAAACCGCTGGAACAAAACGATGTTTTAGTTATGCAAAATTGTTTCCCCTGTGAAATTGGTGAAATCGTGAAAACAATTTTTAATACAATTTTTTTAAACCGATTCAGCTGGCCATAGGAATAATATCATAAAACATGTATAAGTCAAATGAATGGAACCATACCAGCGACTTAGGGGGAAAATGAATAGAAGATCCCCCACACACATGACTAACCTGAGTATCAGGCTTTCGTTCTGCTGTTCTCCACCTCACACCTTACCTTCAAAACACGTGACTACACACTGGTTAAATTTACTACATCTGAGATACTGATATAGGTTGCTATAGTTAGACACATGCACTTATCTTCAGAAGTGTACCGGCTCTCCAAAGCTTGTAATTCTTTTGGTTGTCAGAAGCTGTTATTGCAAGCTAGGGGCAATATTAGTGTTGTTTGTTCTATGATGGTGCCATTAAGACCCTTGGAGGGCTGCTACCGGACCACTTAACTTGGACTTGGCATTTGTTGATAAATGGTGCCTGTACGTGTAGCCGATATGATTGCGAGTTTGCCAATAATTTGCAAGTAGACAATACCAATGTCGATAGATCACGATCACCGAACTTTGCGCGTTGCTGTTCTCAAGGGGCATATACTAAAGAAGCAACTGTTCTCCTTCTAAGGCGAAAAATGATGGCAAGAGTGAATTACTTGGTTCAGGAATCGCCGAAGTGCAGCTCCAACTTTACAATAGGAAGCCTGATCAACATTTATCTCTTCATAGTATGAGCGACATTCCGAATGTCTTCAATGGGTCAGTCACGGTTTGTGCATCTTCAAAAGTTTAGCCTTGTCTTTCTTTTTTTTTTTTCACAAGTTCGTCGTTTGTAATTGTGCTAATCTTCTCCATCCTTAAAGTGCCTATGAAGTAAAAAATAATTGCTGCTGATTTGAAAGGCTTTTCAAAGTAAAGAAGAGTGGCGTTTTCCTTTTTGGAATATCCTTGGTCCTTTATGGTTTATCGTTATCTCTCTGGTGTTTTTCTATCGTCTTAAGAGTGCATCCACGATAGGACCAGGCAGGGGCGGCACAAGCTATCTCACCGATTTCGATGAAACTTGGCCAGTTTGAAGGGGTCCACCCAAAACTACTTCAGTCTAAGTTTAAGGAAATTTGGTCAAAACCGGGGGGAGTTGACCACCCCCTTGTCTTTTTTTTACAAAAATGACCAAAAATGACCAAAAAAAATGGTCAAAAGTATAAAGCTCTACCGCTATGAGAATTCAACCAAATCTTTTCAAATTTTAAGTGAATGTTGTCCCACCCAAAGACAATCTGTTGTCTACGTTGCGTTCTTCTACGACTAATTCCTATTACACAAGTGGTCTCATCCAAGACCCCCTTCTCACCTAATAGTCAAAACTGTAAAAATACGCAAAGTTTAGGCCAAAATATCTCCAATGGCGGAGCATGCTTCAAAAAACGAAGCATATCGTCTAAAAGGTGGAACTTCATACTAACATTATCTACAAAAAAATCTTTGGGCACTTACTGAACTATTCCACAGGAGGGCTACAAACACTTCGTCCACCACAGGGTACCCGCGTCAATTTTTATTCATTATAACGCGCAAATTCTGTAATAATGACGCAGCAACAGACAGAAAATGCCACAAAATGGTTACACACCTTACACTTTAATGAAATAGAACCATTTCTATCTAGTCGCTTAAAAAAGAAAAATCCGCCCACCACAGGGTACCCACCGCCGTCAATGTTTTTTTCATTATAACGCGCTAATTCTGTAATAATGACATAGCAACAGACAGAAGATGCCGAAAAATGGTTACACACCATACACTTTAATGAAATAGAACAATTTCTATCTATTCGCTTTAAAAAAATATTCGCCTACCAGAGGGTAGCCACCGCCCTCAATGTTTTTTTTTTTTTTCATTATAACGCGCTTAGTCTGTAATAATGAAGTAGCAACAGACAGAAAATGCCATAAAATGATTACACACCATGAACTTTAATGAAATAGAACCATTTTTATCTAATCGCTTAAAAACATATTCGCCCACCACAGGGTAGCCACGTCATTTTTTTTTTTTTTTTTTTTTTCATTTTTTATTATAACGCACTTACACAATATAAACTTTAATGAAATAGAACGATTTCGAAGGCCCATGAAAATAACAATCGGCGGCTTAATGATGGCCTCTATATTGTAGAAGTGAACTACGTGACAGGACTTACTCTTCGCTAAGTCAAACACGCGTGTCCGCAGAACACTATCAAAACGCTTACAATGTCTGTATTTAAACGTTAGAATGACTGTATAATGAAATTTGCTTTTGTTCGTGTACTAAGGGAACAATACATTTGCTTGAAACTTGCACGCCTGACATCGCATGATTCGCATCTTGATACAGAAAACGTTATCAAAAAGTCTTCGCTCTATTGAAAATAACTTGATTTGCTTGCGACTTAATGTTGGTTGTCTAATACGCCTAAAAAGGAGTAAAGCGGTTGGCTGTAAGATAATCCCTGGAAATTACTTCCTGGGAAGCGCATACATCTTTGTAATTTGATAGCTTGATTCGATCTTCCACAATAACTACAAACAGAACAAACTTTCGCCCTAAAAATACAAATTGATGCGCACGAATCTACTTGCTTTTTTTTTTCTTTTTAAAATTGGAGTATATGCATAAAGGTCTGGCGATACTTAATGTTGAATTGGGGCTTAGGATATGTAATAGACCTAATAGGGCAGATACATCAAAAGGTTGTTGAGATTCACAGGCTTTCTATAAATAGACTGTTGGTTGCAAAAACGCGTGCACGTGCATGGATGATATTTCAAAGTGTTCCTCACGGCTGCGCCGGTCAGTCAAAGGCATACGATGCAGAGGTGAAAAGGTCTCTCGTTAAAACGATGTCGCAGTTCTCTTGCTCTTTTGCTGTGCACTGTACTAGTTCGTGTGATGTATCAACTAGATACCCCGATCGTACGCAGTTTTTTCCTTTGAATTCTTGCTTCAGTGATGTAAGGGCGCACTTGAGAGAATTACAAACAACACAATCATGTGTAGCCTCTGAGAGAGAGCTGATACTTGCTCGTGTCGGTTTGTTTGATGAGGAGGGTGAGGATATGGTTATTTGCCCAAAGCATCGCGCTTTACTTGGAGTAAAACATTGTCCTTCAAGAAAGTGCCAGCATCCTCTGCATGGTCGCTGCAAGGGTAAAGTATCCAGAGGGGTGAATTTGAAAATGTCGAAAGAGATAAAGGAAACGTGGGACGTTTTGGTTCCCGTGGGCTCAGGTAAGCGTGATCACTGAATGTAAATACGGTAATTACGCATGCTTTGGTTTCTTGGTGATTTCGCCCCATGTAAGGGAATCAAGACCGTTTGGATTCTGGATTCCACCCAGTGGATTTCGGATTCCAGGTATTGTATTCCCCTTTCTGTCAGTGGAACTTGGCTTCCGAATTTCAATCGTTAGTGGGATTCCGGATTCCTTGAGCAGTACTCCAGATTCCACAGCCCAAGATTCCAGATTCCACAAGAAAAATTTCACGGATTCCGGAATCCGAATTCCCTTACACAGGGCGAATGATTGACTAATTCACTAGTCTAATCAATTGTTTTATTAATAGACGCAATATTAGAGTGGGAAAGGATTTTTTTCTTTCTTTCTTTTTTTGTGGGGAAGGGGGATGGGGGAGGATGGAAAATCTTGTAAGAAATTAGTTTTGAGTTATAGGGTATGATATTTAATTTCTTTTTTGTATGTTAGCTAGATTACCTTCTAACAGGAGCCCATGGTCATAGGCTCCTGCTGCTAATCGATAATTTTTCTCATGAGGGGCGTGAGGTAGGCCAATTCTCTCAAAAGCTGCAATGACTATACAGATTTTTTTTTTCGGTAAATCTCAGGGCGAGGCCTTCTAATATAGAGCATGGTGTCAATTACGAATTAGTGTTCTAGGAAGGGGCGTGAAAATGAGCGCCTGGTTAGTCCATTGAAAAAGTGAGTCAGTTTTTTTGTTAAAATTCTTACTGGAATTGCCGCTACTTATAAATTTAGCGATGGCCTACGCCGGCCTATGACACTGCGCGGACTTCTAGTATTTTCTAGGGCACTAATCACTAATACCTACAACAGGGTCAGATTTACAGCCTCATTTTCAGAAGCAGAGGTTTCGGTTTCAGCAATATTATTCTTTTTTAAAGGCGGGGCCCTCTGGCCCTCTTTTGGCTAGGAATGGCGGCACAAACCTATTTAGAATCTAGCCCGGTAAAATCCCTCCCTCTAGGATACATTAGAGTGCCTAAATACATGTAGGCAAGCTGTTTATTTTTCGGTAAAGGCTCCAAACAATTTGATCTATCCAGCCTGTTACTACAGACTAACAACCCATAATACTACCAAAACTCATTTTAGGTTTATTCTTGTACGCAGGGGTTTGTAGGCAATGCCGTGGTGCCCATCTCAAAAATGCAGGTTCTACGGAAGCGGATTCCAATGTGCAAGATTCCGGACCGGGGTCGACATCTCACCTAGAGCCTCAGATTCCCGAACCTTCATGTTCCGCGGAGTTCGCAGAGGAAATAGTAGAGCTACCACAGTTACCGCCTGCTACAGAAGAATCGGAACAATTGTCTGCTGCCTCTGTCCATCAAATAAGATTCCAAGAAGATCTCATTAGTGAGGTAAGTTCCTCTTCGGCAGAGCGTGAATAAATTTATTGATTTCAGAGGAGTGGGACGTT